>NC_050576.1:142837337-143139434 GCF_011100635.1 Trichosurus vulpecula | reverse complement strand
GTGAAAGAGATCCATTAGGGCTATCAAAAGTAATAATGTCTTTCTTGACATCAAACATTTTTCATTCTCTCCTGCCTCTCTCTGCTGGCATCCTAGAAATGCCAATTATATAACAGGAGCCTTGCAGCTGAGAAAGGAACTAAAAATGCAACTGATTCTTTTTCCCATTTTCATCAAAACTGATGAAAGAAATACCTTTGGACTTTATGTAGGAAGTAAATACAATGAACAGAAAATATTTGATATCATCACAACTTTGTAGGTGGTGTGTTGGCAACCAAAAATGGGCTCCTTAGCACTTAGTCAACAAGTGGCCTTGACTAGTTTGGCTTTTTCCCCTGAACTGAATACTGTTTGTATGTTGGACTGGAGTAAGCTTGTCGGCCCCTTCACCTTGCTTCCCTTGCTTAAGCTGATGGAAAGAACCTGTGCTTTCCCGGTCAACCCCTTCACCTTGCTTAAGCAGATTGAAAGAACCTGTGCTTTCCCCCGCGTACTTTACACCCCCGCAAAAGCCGGATGGTTAAAAGCAGCTCCTGTTGGAGCCAGAGGCTGCTATTGCTATAGCCACAGCCGAAGCAGGAGCTGCCAGTAGCAGAGCTGACCTACGGGAGGAAGCTGAACAAAGACTTCAGGCCAGTGGGTAATCTTTTTACCATAGAGGGGGAAGCATGATTTTGCTTTACGCAATCATGCTTCTCTGTAGCCTCCTGGTTACTCTTTCAAGGCGTACTTATTGGGCCTGGAAGCTTTTGATCAATATATCAAAATGGGGTTGCTGGTTCATGGGTTGGTTACTGTAGAGCCTAAATATATGTTTTGATTCTTCTGCCTTCTACTTTGAGAGTTTCTTATATCCGGCGGTTCCGAACCTTTCAGACATGTTTATGATCCTCTTTGAGATTATAAACTCTGCCCTCCTACTACATTTGGCGACGAGGATGGGATCGCTAGGTATAAGATCTCTATTTAGAAGCAGAACAATTCCAGAGGAAGAGATGAATATCCCAGGATGGGAGGATCCATTTTATTCCTCCCTAGCAAAAGAATTGGCTAAAAAAGCTGGACCCTGTGAAAACTGGGAACCAAGGCTACGGAGAGGAGATCCTAGGGATTTGGAAAAGTGTTTACGAGAAGTTGGGATTCAGTCAGGGGCATCACTATCTAGGCAAAGCTGGATAGTGTTATCAGCCTACCGGCTAGTATACGAAAGATTGAGATTAAGTGAAAGACATGGGGGCACTCCTACCCCACAGGAAGAAGGGGAATCTCAGATAGCAGGAGACCAAACTGACTCAAATGAGAACTTTTCTATTAATGTGGCTAAGAGCAACAGGAGACCAAAAAAGCCCAGAGTGCATTTCAACCCAGCCCAGAAAGAGCCTGACTGCCTGCTTCGTCCTAGCCATGGTGGCAGAGGAAGTGAGTGGGGGGAAAATGAGACAATGTTAGGGGCTGAGGCACAAAACACTACTGGGGTTCAGGATGTGCCTCACACAGAGAATAGGAGATGGTTAAATGATCAGACAAGGGCTCGACCCATACAAAGGAGGAAGACAGAAACCCGAGGTGAAGATTCATTTACAAGGGAAATTCAGGAAGATTTCTCACCGCAAGAGGTCACAGATATTTTGAGTAGATTCAGCCAAAGAATAGGAGAACCATTGATATCTTGGATGGTAAGACTCAGTGATCAAGGTGCCAGTGGAATATCAGTAGATAGGACAGACTGTATGAGATTCATAGGTATCAGCCATGATCCTCTAGTTCAACAAGCTTTTAGGGAACATCATCAGCAAGGAGATGGTGATAGCAGGACTACTCTGTTGGCATTAGCCGCTGTGGGATGCAATAAGAGATATGCTACTGATTCTATGTGGCCCACTGAGCACAGACCCTGGTATTCACTTAGAGATTGTATCATGAGACTAAAGGAGGAGGTGATGAAGACTGCCATTATGATAGGAACCGCAGACAAATATTACAATGATCCAATGGGACTGCCTCATAGGAATTTAATAATTAGGACTGCTCCCCCTGCTTATAAACAACTAATTTTGAATTTATTACTTGGAGAAGTAGGGAGCCGTCTTACAACAGTGATAAATAAGATTTTACAGTTACATGACTTAGGTGACTGGGGAAGGGATAGATCTCCTCGAGAGAGAAGGGTGAATAACCAGCAAACTTGGTGCCAAAGGAGAGTAACAAGGAAAGAAATGTTTACTGCTCTATTGAGAGCAGGGGTAGGTTTTGAAATGATAGATGGAATTCCAACCAATGAATTATATAGAATGTATAGAGATAAAGGACTTGATAACAGGAGAACTAGGGAAATAAGAACTGCTCCTGCAAGCCCACAAGCCACTCAGACTGAAGGTGACCTTGTGTGATTAACGGATGAAAACTTGTACATTTGGGGAAAGGCTGGGAGGACAATCCTAGTCTCTATCTAGGATGGGATCCTCTTAGTTTAATTTTCCCATTGTGTTTCCTTGTACATCTGGGGAAAGGCTGAGAGGACAATCTTAGTCTCTATCTAGGGTGGGATCCTCTTAGTTTAATTTTCCCATTGTGTTTCCTTGTACATCTGGGGAAAGGCTGAGAGGACAATCTTAGTCTCTATCTAGGGTGGGATCCTCTTGGCTTCTTCATTATGTTCCTTTTGAAAAGAAACATTTCCCACCTGAGTTTGGCTCTGATGTTGGATCTTTGCATAACTGAAATCTCAACCAAACTTGAGATGATTTTATTTGAAGAATAATAGTCCATACTTGTCTACTCTTTTTGTCCTTTGTTTTGGCTAACGTTGTTGCTAGTTTTGTTTCCTTTAGGCTTAAACACCCTGCACTTTCTGGTGACTGCCTAAGCACATAGCATTCTTGGAATTCCTGCCAGCTCATTAAAGAACTGACCTCTGGAATGGGACTTTTTGGGGCAGGGCCATCTCTACATCCAATTTCAGCATGAAGAAGCTATGGAAAATGAGACCTTCACCCCTCACCCCAAGATTTTGAGCCCCAATCGTTCAAGGGGGGTGGGAATGATGAGAGTGTTCTGTTTACTTATTTTGTGTTATCCTTGCTGTGTTGTTTTATTGTTATGATATTATGGGACCTAGGGGTGGATCACATTTGAATCATAAACCAATATTTAGGAATGTCACCAAATGATATGTTTTGCTTTATTATGAATGATATGTTTTAGTATCCTTTGTAATTGGATCACAATGTATGTTCTAGGATACATGGCTGATTAGATTATGTATCCTATAACAAGGGGTGGAGAAGTGTGTTGGCAACCAAAAATGGGCTCCTTAGCACTTAGTCAACAAGTGGCCTTGACTAGTTTGGCTTTTTCCCCTGAACTGAATACTGTTTGTATGTTGGACTGGAGTAAGCTTGTCGGCCCCTTCACCTTGCTTCCCTTGCTTAAGCTGATGGAAAGAACCTGTACTTTCCCGGTCAACCCCTTCACCTTGCTTAAGCAGATTGAAAGAACCTGTGCTTTCCCCCTCGTACTTTACACCCCCGCAAAAGCCGGATGGTTAAAAGCAGCTCCTGTTGGAGCCAGAGGCTGCTATTGCTATAGCCACAGCCGAAGCAGGAGCTGCCAGTAGCAGAGCTGACCTACGGGAGGAAGCTGAACAAAGACTTCAGGCCAGTGGGTAATCTTTTTACCATAGAGGGGGAAGCATGATTTTGCTTTACGCAATCATGCTTCTCTGTAGCCTCCTGGTTACTCTTTCAAGGCGTACTTATTGGGCCTGGAAGCTTTTGATCAATATATCAAAATGGGGTTGCTGGTTCATGGGTTGGTTACTGTGGAGCCTAAATATATGTTTTGATTCTTCTGCCTTCTACTTTGAGAGTTTCTTATATCCGGCGGTTCCGAACCTTTCAGACATGTTTATGATCCTCTTTGAGATTATAAACTCTGCCCTCCTAATACAGGTGGTAATTATACATTTGATATATTTTTTCTTTAAGTATGGTAAATTTGTCTTTGGCCATATTCATTTGAAGAAAATGAGAACTGCTCTGGTTTTTTAATTAGTAGTGGCTTGATTTAGTTTCAAACTCATATTAAAATATGTTGCCAAGTTCTGGGCCCTACAATGAAACTGACCCAAGTAATGAACCTATGGGAAGAACTTACATAAAGACCTATGTAAAGAAAATGCAAAGAGTATTGATGAAAAAGATAGAAAAAATAGGAACCCTCTGAAGAGCAAGTAAACATGGCTGTTTAAGCCTCATTTCTCTTTGCTGAGTACCTGTCAAATTCCCAATAATGTCTGGTTAGAGGTGAGAGGTTAATGGTCTTACCAACTAGAGATCATGTGGACTAAACCTCAAGAAAGGAAGGGAGCAGAGAATGAAAAAAAAAGAACAAAGCAGCTGGCAGAGAGAGAATCAAAATGCAAACAGGAGCAAAAGATGCAGGAGCCAAGGAGAGGAGGGTATGTGAAATCTCATGGGTCAGACAAATAAGGATTAGAAAACAAAAAGACAGAACAGAGAAGTGTAGATTCGAAAGCATGGGGAAAAACCCAAAGTACAGAAAGTTAAATAATGGTGGATACAATTTCTTTCAATAAGGAACGCAGATCTTTGTTAATGAAGTCCTCAGGCATGATGATTATACTTAAGCTTTTGTCTTAAAGCAGTCACCACACAGGAAGTCTGATCCTTGAGAGTATCTATTGTAACTTGTGGCCCAGGTATCACACAGACCAGGTTTCATTTCATATACTCATCATTTTCCCTTCCCCTCAAAATGCATACTTAGAAATCTCTGAAATCATCTCTAAATTTCCATGAAGGTTGGTATTGGGTCCCTAGCTCCTGAACAGGCATTTAACATAAATGAATCTCAAAGAGACTTTCATTACATCCCACAGAAAATATATATGGTATAAAAGACTCACAAGAGCCCCTAAAATTATACAGAAAACACATGCATAGTAGCACTCAAAGTAGCCCTAAAAGCACTAAGCATGGGTGCTATTTCTTTTTTTATTTTTTGTATTTTATTTATTTAATATATGTAGTTTTCAGCATTGCTTTTCACAAGAATTTGAATTACGAATTTTCTCCCCATTTCTACCCTCCCCCCCACTCCAAGATGGTGTATATGCTGGTTGCCCCATTCGCCAGTCAGCCCTCCCTTCTGTCACCCCACTCCCCTCCCATCCCCCTTTCCCTTCTTCTCTTGTAGGGCAAGATAAATTTCTATGCCCCATTGCCTGGGTATCTTATTTTCTAGTTGCATGCAAAAACTTTATTTTGAACATCTGCTTTTAAAACTTTGAGTTCCAAATTCTCTCCCCTTTTCCCTCCCCACGCACCCTCCAAACAATTCAACATAGGCCACATGCATATCATTACGTAACACCCTTCCACAACACTCGTGTTGTGAAAGATTAACTATGTTTTGCTCCTTCCTAACCTATGTGCCTTTATTCAGTTTTCTACCTTGACCCTGTCCCTTTTTGAAAGTGTTTGTTTTTGATTACCTCCTCCTCCTGTCTGCCCTCCCTTCTATCATCCCCCCCTTTTTTATCTTCTTCCTCCTTCTTTCCTGTGGGGTAAGATACACAATTGAGTGTGTATGGTATTCCCTCCTCAGGTCAAATCCGATGAGAGCAAGATTTACTCATTCTTCCTCACCTGCCCCTTCTTCCCTTCCTACAGAACCACTTTTTCTTGCCACTTTTATGTGAGATAATTTACCTCATTCTATGTCTCCCTTTCTCCCTCTCTCAATATATTCCTCTCTTATCTCTTAATTTGATTTTATTTTTTTAGATATCATTCCTTCATATTCAACTCACCCTGTGCCCTCTGTCTATATGTATATATGTGTGTATATATATTTATACATATATATGTTATATAAATATATGTATGTAGTATAACATATATATAAATATATACACACACATATATATACACCTACATATATACATACATAGACACACATATGTGTGTGTATGTATATATATATATATATATATATATATATACACACACATATATATGCATATTCCTATCAGCTACTATGATGCTGAAGTCTCATGAATCATACACATCATCTTTCCTTGAAGGAATGTAAACAAAACAGTTCAACTTTAGTAAGTCCCTTATGATTTCTCTTTCTTGTTTACCTTTTTCATGCTTTTCTTGATTCTTGTGTATGAAAGTCAAATTTTCTGTTCAGCTCTGGTCTTTTCACTGAGAAAGCTTGAAAGTCCTCTATTTTGTTGAAAATCCATATTTTGCGTTGGAGCATTATACTCAGTTTTGCTGGGTAGGTGATTCTTGGTTTTAATCCAAGCTCCATTGACCTCTGGAATATCATATTCCAAGCCCTTCGATCCCTTAATGTGAAAGCTGCTAGATCCTGTGTTATTCTGATTAATTTTTCACAATACTCAAATTGTTTCTTTCTGGCTGCTTGCAATATTTTCTCTTTGACCTGGGAGCTCTGGAATTTGGTGACAATATTTCTAGGAGTTTTCTTTTTGGGATCTTTTTCAGGAGGTGATTGGTGGATTCTTTCAATTTCTATTTTGCCCTCTGGCTCTAGAATATAAGGGGAGTTCTCTTCGATAATTTCTTGAAAGATGATATCTAGGCTCTTTTTTTGATCATGGCTTTCAGGTAGTCCAGTAATTTTTAAATTATCTCTCCTGGATCTATTTTCCAGGTCAGTGGTTTTTCCAATGAGATAGTTCATATTGTCTTCCACTTTTTCATTCCTTTGGCTCTGTTTTATATCTTGATTTCTCATAAAGTCACCAAATTCCACTTACTCCAATCTAATTTTTAAGGTAGTATTTTCTTCAGTGGTGTTTTGGACCTCTTTTTCCATTTGGCTAATTCTGTCTTTCAAAGCATTCTCCTCACTGGCTTTTTGTAGCTCTTTTGCCATTTGAGTTAGTCTATTTTTAAGGTGTTGTTTTCTTCAATATTTTTTTCAGTATTTTTTTGGGTCTCCTTTAGCAATTCATTGATTTGTTTTTCATGGTTTTCTCACATCATTCTCATTTCTCTTCCCAATTTGTCCTCTACTTCTCTAACTTGCTTTTCCAAATCCTTTTTGAGCTCTTCCATGGCCTGAGATTAGTTCATGTTTTTTTTGAGGCTTTTGATGTAGGCTCTTTGACTTTGTTGACTTCTTCTAGTATATGTTTTGGTCTTCTTTGTCACCAAAGAAAGATTCCAAAGTCTGAGACTGAATCTGAGACTGTTTTCGCTTCCTGGCTGTGTTCCCAGCCAACTTACTTGATCCTTGAGTTTTTCAGCAGGGTATGACTGCTTGTAGAGTAAAGAGTACTTTGTTCCAAGTTTGAGGGGATGTGCCATTGATTTCAGAGCTATTTCTATACAGCCAGCTCTGCCACACCAGCACCCCTCCTTCCCCAAGAACCATTAACCCGGACCTGACACAAATCTTAAGCAGGATCTGCACTCCTGCTCTGATCTGCCACTTAATTCCTCCCACCATGTGGGCCTTAGGCCAGAAGCAACTGCAGCTGTAGTTCTGTAGCTGCATCACCCCTGCTGCTCCTGGGTTGGTGGCCAAACTGCGAACTCTTTTCCCTCTGTCCCCTGCAGCTTTTCCCACTAACCTTCTCTGTTGTCTTTGGTGTCTGTGGGTAAAGAAGTCTGGTAACTGCCACAGATCACTGATTCAGGGCGCTAGCACCTGTACTGCCCAGCTCCTGGTGTGGTTGGTCCTGCCATGCCCATGATGGGCTCCGCTTCCCTCCGTTCCATGCGCGATAGACCTCATCCAGAGACCATCCAGGCTGTCCTGGGCTGGATCCCTGCTTCCCTCTGCTATTTTGTGGGGTCTGCAGTCCTAGAATTTGTTCAGAGCCATTTTTATAGGTTTTTGGAGGGACCTGGTGGGGAGATCACGCAATTCCCTGCTTTCTAGCTGCCATCTTGGCTCCGCCCCCCCCCCCCATGGGTGCTATTTCTGCATCAGATTCCTAGAGTCTTTTGATTCAGCATTACTCCATGGGTTGCTGTTGACTCAGAAGGGAAAAGAATTTGGGACTGCTAGTGGAGTAATACTCTGAAAATAGATACACACACACACACACACACACACGTATACACACATATTGTGTGTATCTGTGTATATATCATATATATCTACAATTATCAGTATCTATCTATCTACATATCCTAGCTCTCCCACAGGTTGCTACAAAATCCTTTCCAGACTTATAGTGCCAACTTATGGTTTTGAAGTCCCCTTAAAAGACAACTACAATTTGGGGTTGCTGAGTTAGCAACCCCATTCCTATCAGTCCTCTATCTGAATAATGCATATCCTATTGTTAGAGATAGTAGTGGTGACAGCATGGTTCAGATCCCTTTTTCTCTCATAAGAAGCAGCAAGTGGTACAGAGAATACAGTGATGTGAATTCAGGAAGACCTGAGTTCAAATCCATCCTTAGATACTCTGTGACCCATAGCACATTACTTAATATTGTTCTGCCACAGTTTCCCATTTGTACAATTGTTATAATAATAGAACCTACTTCCCAGGATTGTTGTGAGGATCAAATGAGATAATATTTCTAAATTGCTTAGCACAGTGCCTGGCTCATTGTAGGTACTTTGTCCTTTCTCCCATAGTAGATAATGACCAAAATTACCTTGTATTTGTATTTTTTATCCATGTAAATAGATATTACTTCTCCTGACAGACAATTCATTGAGGAAAGAGCTTATTTGACTTTTCTCTTCATGTCTCCGGCCGTTAGCACAGTGTCTAGTATCTAGTAACTGCTTAATAAATATGTGTTGTGTGATACGTGCGGCAAAAGCTTTAAAATGGCAAACATAATATGTGGAAATTGAGCTGAGAGGCCATTACTATAGATAGTTAAAACAGGAAATTAGTAGGAGGGCAAGCCAATTTTAGAAGAATGGTGAAGTAGTCATTTATCTTTGCTTACTTTCCCATACTCCTTTCAAAAATATCCATACTTTTTCCTCCCAAAGGTGGATTTTCATCAACTTGCTACCTGTCTTGACAATCTGATTATAACAATAATATATTGTAAAGCTAATCATGGCAGCACACCTGAGGACTGCTGCTGTGTATAGCTGTGAGTATCTAATCGCATAGTATAATGAACTCTATTCAGAACTAAACTTTATTCAGGAAACTAAAGCATAACATTCACAATAACATAATACAACAATTTATTACTAAGGCAGCCATGTACTCTTAAACAAAAGATATCATTCAATGTATGTTATTGCATTCCTCAGAATATTCTCACAGCATATGTCATTGCCTACCCAAAATAGCTGTCTACACAAGCAGGAGGTCCCAGGCCAGGGTCTTCCCTGGTACAACATATCATCCTTATGGAGTAGCAGAAAATACAAACACTATCCACCCCTAGGTCAAAGTAAGTTACAATTTCCTCAATCGATATAGAATGTCCAAGTAAAGTCCTCTTTCATCTTGACTTGAGGTTGGCTTCCAAGTCCCATGGCTCTTCCTCCTTGGGCTTACCACTCCCAGCTCTTGCCTGGGTTCACACACAGGCAGCTCTCTGCTCTTGCTCCTTGTCTCAGCTCACTGGGACTACCCTACTCCAAGCTCTTCTTTCTCCTGCCTGATAGCAGGCTCCAGAGGTTCCTGCCTGCAGCTTCCGTTTCTAGGGGAACAAAGCTTAACAGGGCTACAACAATATTTACACATATTACCAGCACCATCATCTCAATTTACTCATAAAGACCAACACACAGGGATTCTGTCTGAGAAATTAACAGACCAACAGACAGGACTTCTGTCTGAGAAATTAACATGGACCAACAGACAAATCTTCTGTCTGAGAAATTAACACAGACCAACAGACAGAGTGCCAGCATCACAAACATTCTTTCTGTTAGGCCTCCCCATCAGCAAGTTCTCCTAGCCATTCATGCTTGCTTTTCTCTCTCACCTCTGCTTCTGTCCTCACCCCACTGTCCATCCAAGCAATCCAACATATACTGTTTCCAATTAAAGACTCTTGATTCAATCACTGCTTCTGATCAAAGACTCTTGGTTCAGAGGCAAGACTCAATCAAAGGCACTTGATTGGCTTAGTGCTGACAAGCTAGGAGGTCAGCACTTAATTGGATTAATAGTTAATTAATTAAATTAACCTTACATTTAGCCTTTAATATGTTACAGATGCTTAGCTCCAAAAGAAAAAAAAACAGAAAAAAATCCCACTTTGCTTGCCCTTACATTCTAATGTGCATGTATATACATACATACATACATACATACAAATAGATAGATGTATGTGTGGCATTTTATAGTTTTCCAAATGATTCTACAGACAGTATTTTATTTCATAATCATAACAACCCAGTGAGACAGGATATACACCCTCCCTCACACACATGCACACACATCCATCCTTGTGGATCTTGAAGTTTAATAAATCTCTTGAATGCTTAATAATTTTCAAGATTCCAAAATCCAAGTATTTAATGCTAGAATTTCAGGCACAATGATATGTCCTATATGGTGGCATAATGGAAAGCACTGGACTGTGAGTCAGGAAACTTGCATTTTTGAATTCTAGACTTGGCTTTCATGTTAACTGACTGCATTTTGTTAGGTACATCACATGTCCTCTTTGGTTTTGGTTTCCTTACTTGTAGAAGGAGAGGGCCAGATAAAATTATTACTTATCTTCTCACTCAAAAATCCTCTTCTTTTATATTCCATTATGCCCTTTCCGCTCTCCTCCCTTCATCCTTTCCTCTCTTCTCCTTTTCTTTCCTCATTACATTGAATTCCATTCCATTCTAGCCAGGTACCCTTGTATGCCCCTCGAGCCATAGCAAAATGTTCTTACATTTGGTCAATCAACATCTACTTCTACTCAAAACTTTCATCTTTGTTATCTCTTAGACAAATTACTCTTTGTATTTATGGGGGAAAATTAACATCTTAACCATAACTATCACATCATATCAGCAGTTAAATTAGCTGATAATCATTTTTATGAAACTTCCTGATTTTGTAACCCCAAAAAACTGCCCCATCATCAAACTAGAATGTTTTTTTTTTCCTCAGAAAATGGAGAAGTCCATTATAATAATAAACTTCCACTAGCTTCTAACAAGTTCCAGCTGGTTGAATGTGTAACCAATCAGGATGCAAAATATTCTCCAAGGAGGCTTTTACTACTTGCAACTTTCTAAGAAGGAACTGCAGGGTCTCACACCCTTCACTGCATTTAATTTCCCATAAATCAATAAGGGGACTAACAACTGAGACCACAAGAACAAGTAGGTCACAATCACAAGATTATGAGTTAATTGTGTACATGCATGGAAAGGTAAGACTTATTTTATTCAGAAGGAAATCATTTACAACAAATATTTTAAATATTTGAAAAAATATGTTCAAGTAACCTGGTGCTATTTTTCTAGTAGTGTTATTTTACCTGGAAATAATACCAGTTAAGATACATACACATTTATATATTATAGATGCATTCATATAGGTATATATATACACATGCATATATGTGCACATGTATACATATGTGTATATTTATATATATATATATATATGTATATATATGGAAATGTGTATGGTTTTTGAAAATAAAATATTTTTAGATTTAGATTAGATTAGATCTACATTTAGATATTTGATAGTGAAAGAAATGAGAGTAAGGATATCCTTAATAGAGATAGAACTCTTAGTCCCTCTAAAATTAAAAAAAAAGCAAGCTAAGTTGTAGACAAAATTATTAGGCCAAAACATTAATTATATAAGGAGAACCCAAGGCAATTAAAATATTCTTTGGGAATTTTCTCAGTTTTTCTGTATATTTTAATACTTGATATATTTACCTAGGCATGGTGCCTAAGCAGAAAGTGATATGTCACTATTGATATATGCAGATATGATCTAAGTGTATGGTTTAATATTTTATAAATTCTCAATCACTGATACATGTAGATTTACTCTTAAGTAATTCCTTTTATGAATATATTTTGTTTTAAATCATATAATCTTAGAGGGACCTTACAATCATAAAGCCATAGTCCTATTTGCATCATGAACACCATCTGTGTTTTAGATTTTACAATATCCCAAGACAAATTGACATTTAGTCTCTGCTTTAAGTTCTCCAGGGAAAAGGAGCTCATAATCACATGATCACATAATTCTCATTCTTTTAATTTGGCCTCTCAGTGACATTTAAGTCTCATTTTCTCACTTCTCCTTTTTGCACACACACACACAAAATACATTTAATATATGTAACAACACTAATACTCCTTCAAAGCAGTAGCATTATGGTTTAGTGGAGCAGTAAATTAAGTATCAGTTTGAAATGGGATGTTCAGCATTGGCACAGCCAAGCTCCTGAAAAAAATTTGTCTACATCCATTTATCCTTTATATACATACTTGACACCTATCTCACAATTGGAATGTATAAAAATTCACGTCTGGAAAACATTAAAATGGTCTCCAATAGGTATATAGTTCAAGAAAAAATAGCTTTAAAGAATTGATTCATTGTAGTCAATTTTATGCCTTACTCTGAATTCCCATAGTAATGATCGCAGTCATAAAGGTTCTATCTTTATATGAAGAGTAAAAGGGCAAAGAAGAATGACTGTCATTTTTGTACATCTGTCCATCTGTCACCTAAATAGGCTGACTCTGTACTCTGGGCTCTCTTCTTCCCTATTTTCCCCCTCTCCTCCTACCCCTGTGACCTACTATCCCTTATGTCTCACTAACTAATTTGATGTATTGTCTGCTTGACATCTGGTCAAGATGTTCCCCAGTTCGAAGTTCATCATATGATAGGGGATGTAGTTTGGTGAGACAAGACAGTGACTAACTAAAAGTCCCCTCAGAGAGGAATCTAGAAGTCCAGGAACAGAGAGTACAGTTTGCAACAGGGATCTGAGGGAGAAAGAATACAGAGAAAGTTATAGAATCCAGATCTGGGTTATGCAAAAACAGCATTGAGGTACTGGGAAAACTAAATTATTGGGAGATAGAGACCAGTATTTGTCTAGAGGCTAGAGATTAAACAGACAGTTTTTGTTGTTCACTGGATCATACTTAAATTTTGCCTTCATGGATCAGTTGGCTCTACCTATTTTTGCAGAAGTATGGCAATGCATATTTTCTCACTTCTATACAATCCCCCCCTACTAGACAGCTCCCAGGATTGTGGAAATGATATAAATCTGCATGCAGTTTATGGAACACCCTGACCACTGTCAATGTATGAAGATTATGGAATAGTTTCTATCTACTGTCCTATCGGCCACAATTCTCTTGATCATATAGATACTTGAAGACATCCTTGTTGTTTCTGGAAGTTCAGGATGTTAGTAAGCATGAATTCATCTTGATATTCCACAAGTAATGGGATAAATCTGGGGAACAAAATGGGTCTTTGTTTCAACAATCCGGCTAGCAGCTGCTGTGGGGGGCGGGGTGTAAAATCAACAACAATCAGCTCACAGAACGCTGCAAAAGCCCATGTTCTTTTGATCTACTTTACTAAGGAAAACAACGTTAAGGGATTAATAATCTCAATTTAATCAAACATACAAATATCATTCACTTAGTTCATGGGAAAAAGCCAGCACCCTGAACTTCAGAGCAAACACAAACAAATTACAAACATTGACAGACAGACCAAATACAATTCATAGTTACCAACATCTAAGTTCAACCCAGGAGCTCATTACAATAGGGCTAGCCCAGAGTCACCCAAGCCACTACTGCTTGTGGGTCAGAGCTCCAAGAAAGGGAAAGCCAACCCCTGGTTTTTTTATCATTTTCGGGGTCAAGGGTGAGTCACACATATGACTCACCCACATGACCTAAAATCATCACAAAGAGGCTACTTAAATCCACCTGGTCTAAAAGCCTTTGTTGTCCCATACATGCCACTCAAACCCATGTAAACTAGGCCCTCCCCTGAGGCAAGGAGGTCACCAAGGACTCCCAATCTAATCAAGGAAACAAAGGCCAACCTCTACAAGGGCACTTGGTTGAACTGAGTGCTAAGAGCCCATTTTGATTGCCAACACAGTCTTTTAAGCAGTAATTATTGAGATGTGGAGTGGAATCATGGGGTAGAAAAAGACCAGGTCTCTGCTCTACAATGACCTTTTCAAGTCCAGTGACCATTTTTCAGCTACTGCCATAGGACTGCCACAGCAAGCCTTTTGAATAAGCTTGGATTGCTTTAAGTTTCCTTAAATAATGGATTCTTCAATTGTTGTGACCAAAGTATGGGTGATAAGAAGTGGAAAGAACTTGAACTACGACCTAAATTTGAGAAGAGTGGCTGTGGTCATGGTGGAAAAGCGAATGAAGTCATCAGAGCAGAATATTGGAACCCTGAGTCATATAGTCCAGTAGTTTCTAATATGGTGCCTATTTAGGCCCTCAGCACTCCCAACTGAACTGAACTGAACTGAACCATATTAAAGTGTACCAGATTAAAATGTAATTAGAAACATTTAAGAAAATAAGCAAAAATAAAACAGAATTTAAGTAAAGCTAATATGTGATCCTTATGTAGGGGTTAGTGGCCTCCATTTGTATTTGAGTTTGACACAACCCATACAGTGTAATCATTATGATGGTTTCAGCAGTAAAAGTAGAATTATTTTTATAAGATATGATTTTAATAGAGATGTAGGTCAGTAGATAAGTGAATTTAGGCATGTGATTCAGTTAATAGAAGTGTCTAAAAATACTATATGAACCAGAATCCTCAATCACAGAGATGCATGAAGAAAGTATGTATGGTCAATATACTCAAGTATGATCAAATGAAATACTGCCAAACTGAAAAGTAGTTTGTAGAAATAATTAATTCGCTTCAGTGACAGTTGAGGTTAGGGTACAGTAGAAGATGGGGTAAGTAGTGAGTCAGTTTCATCAAGTTATCAATCATTACCAAAGATGGCATTCTGGCTTCTTAAGAATGATAGGTTTGATATAATGGTAACTGAGACTGATGACCAGGGTTACTATAGACAAGAAGGGGTTTGGAAGCTGTAGTGCCTTGACATATTTTAAAATGGGTCTTTGGCCCATAGCTACCAAAAAAAGTCCCAGGAAATCAACTGAAAGGTTTTGAAAGCTCCAAAAAATACTCAGTTGAGCTTTTCATGGTCCAAGCAGAAGACAAACATTTAGCAATTACCTTTCAAGAGGTCTTACAGATATAGCAGACCATCAGAGATGATTTTTTCCTTAAAGGAAGAGGTGAAGTATGGATTGTTTGATCATAGGTATACTTTACCCAGTGTTACTATTTCTGGGTAGCCTCTAAAAGATCAATATATGGCTAGATGACACAGGGGAAGGTGTCAGTGTTGTTACCTCCCACATATCCAAAGGCATTGATTATCGCATAGGATATTGACTTGACATTTATTAAAAGTCAACTTGGCTATAGAATAGACTCCTGAAATTTCTGGTATTTTTTTTTTTATTCATCTATTAATTAATTCATTTATTTTCAGCAATCAGACGACTATAGATACTCTCTGTTCTCGGAGATGATGACATAGACGATTGGGCAGAGTGTGGTAAGCATTCAATAGCTACCTTGACCTCCAGCAAGCCCATCATTCAGATGTGGTTATTTCACTATATCCTAGACATTTCCTTAATACAGGAAGCTCAGAGTTGTAACGGTCACTTTATGAGGCTTTCTACAAAACAAGAGGACTTTTGGATAACTCTGAGGTAGTTGTCTTCACCGCAAGATAGCACTGGGATCATGGTATGTCATTGCGTAGTCTTTGGTGAATTTCCTTATTCCCTGGTATGTTTGTTTAATGGTATCTGGTCGCTATAGTGGTTGGGTTATTTAAAATGCCTGTGAGAGTAGATGTCTCAGATAAGTGTCCAGTGACGATCCCAACAAACTTCACTGGGGCATTCAAGGTCTTGTCTCTCTAGAATAAAAAGATTAACTGGACCTGGGTGGAAATACATCATGATGGCCAGATGATTTCCCATTGTGCCTTGGGGATTGATAGAAGGGGCATTAAAACAAAATGTCAACATTGTCATCAGCTAGAAGTTTCTATCATTGGGCTACTTGGGAGAGGAAATCAAGGAAAGGTAGGTGGTAATTAACAAGAAGTCTCTTTGCAACAGGTACTTTGGAGTTGTAGTCAGTTATATTCAACTCAGTAAACATTCATCAAACATGTACTCTGTATAAGGCATTATGGGAATTAGGGAAGAGTGAGACATACCATATACACAGATAAAAAGGGTACAAAAGAGACAAGGTATGACACTATATGATAAAGTTAAAAGGAAAAACACAAGTAAAGTGCTCTAGGAAAATTTAACAAAAGAAAACACTTAGTGGGGAGTAGATGTGTAATATGCATGCATACAAAGATATATAAGCACAGCAGGTTGCAGAAGTTTTAGTGTAGATTTATTTTACTTCCTTTTTGAAATTAATTTGTATTTATTTCATTAAATGTTTTCCAATTCTATGTGAAAAAAATCAGAATCATTTTAAACTTCTGAGTTCTAAATTATTTTATTCCCTCTTGTTCCTCTACCCTACTTGAGAAGGCAAGCACTTTGGTGTTGATTACATATGTGATGTCATGCCAAACATATGTTAAATGAAGTATAGGCAGAAATAGACAGAATACCAATACTAGTGGGAGACTTAGTTTTATTTATTAGTTTGTTTTTCTAGCTTTCAATTTCATTAAATCTCACCTTTGATTTTCAGGATTTTTATTTTGGTGTTGAATTGGAGAGTTTAACTTGTTCTTTTTCTAGTTTTTGTAGTTATATGCCCAATGCATTTATCTGCTTTTTCTCTCTTTAACTGATCTATGCATTTCCTAAGTTCTGCTTTGGTTACATCCCACAAATTTTGGAATATTGTTTTATTATTGTCATCCTCTTTACTGAAATTAATGATTGTTTCTGTAATTTGTTCTTTGAGTCACTTATTCTTTAGGATTAAATTATTTGGTATCCAAATTAGCTTTTAATTTATGCTTCAACAGCCCTTTACTAAATGTAATTTTTATTGTATTATGGTTCAAAAAGGATGCATTTGATTTTTCTGCATTTGGTTCTGAGGTTTTTATGCCCTAATACATGGTTACTTCTTGAGAAGGTGCCACATACATCTGAGAAAGAGGCATATTCCCTTCCATTCCCATCCAGTTTTATCCAGAAGTCTATCAAATCTAATTTGTCTAAAATTCTATTCATTTCCTTGTCTCCTTTCTTATTTACTTTATGATTAATTTGTCTAGCTCTGGAATGGGAAAGATGAGGTCTCCCACTAGTAATTTTTTTACTATTTCTGCCCATACTTCATTTAACATCTTCTTTAAGAATTTTGATACTATCCCATTTGGTGCCTATAGCTGAAGTATTGTTATTAACTCATCATTTATGGTTCATTTTAGCAACATGTAATTTCCTTGCTAATTCCTTGTAATTAGGTCTATTTTTGCTTTTGCTTTGTCTGAGATCATGATTACTTCTCCTGACCTTTTAACTTCAGCTGAAGCATAATAGAGTCCCCTCTAGATCCTTAATTTAACTCTTTGTGTGTTTCTGTTTCAAATGTGTGTTTTTTTAATAAATAGCATATTGTTGGATTCTGGATTCTAATCCATTCTGCTATTCACCTCTGTTTTATTGGTGAGTTTATCCCATTCACATTTATAGTTATGATCACTAACTGTTCATTTCTGTCCATCCTCTTTTCTTTTGTTTATCTTTCTCTCTCTCTTTTTATCTTGTCCCTCCTCTCAAAGTTGTTTTGCTTCTGACACTGCCTTCTTTTATCTGGCCTTCTTGTTATTACCTCCCATTTTTTTGTATTACGTTCCCCTCCTATTGTCCTATTGGGATTTCAATTCTCAGTTGTGTGTATGTGTGTGTGTGTGTGTGTGTGTGTGTGTATTCTCTTTTTGAAACAATTTAGATATGAATAAGGTTCAAGCATTGCCCATCTCCCTACCATTTTCCCCTCCACTGTAAAATATCTTCCTTTCACATCTCTTTTATGTGAGATAATTTCCTCCATTTTTCTCTCCCTTACCCTTACTTCCAAGGCACCCCATTTTCTTGCCTCTCCATTTTTTTACATCCTTCCAACATGATTTACTCACTGTTGCATTCTTTTTCTATATGTAGTATTTCTAACTGGCCTAATACCCATAAAGTTCTTAGAAGATACATGCAATATTTTCCATATGGAAAGGTTCACAGTTTATTCTTACTGAGTCTCTTATGATTTCTCTTTCATGTTTTCCTTTTTATCGTTCTTGAGTCTTGTATTTGAAATTCAAAATTTCTATTAGCTCTGTTTTCTTTTTGATCAGGACTACTTGAAAGTCTTCTCATTAAACATTCATTTTCCCCTAAAGGATTATATGCAATTTTGCTAAGTAGATTATTCTTGGTGGTAATCCCAGATATTTTCCTTTTTTGGAATATTATATTCCAAGTCCCCCACTCCTTTAATATGGTGGAGAGTGTGTGAGATTCTAACTGTGGCTCCATGTTGTTTGACTGGTTCCTTTATGGCTACTTGAAATATTTTCTCTTTGACTTGGGAGTTCTGGAATTTGGCCAAAATATTCCTTGCAGTTTTCATTTTGGGTTCTCTTTCAAGAGGCAATCAGTGGATTTTTTCAATTTCTATTTTACAATCTTTTTCTCAGATGTCAGAGCAATTTTTCTTATGATTTTCTTGAAATATGATGTCTCTTAGATCATGGCTCTGAGATAATACAATAATTCTTAAATCATCTCTCCTTATTCTATTTTCCAAGTCAGTTTTTTCCAGATAAGATATTTCACATTTTCTGCTTTTTTTCATTCTTTTTACTTTGTCTTATTTTTTTCCTTGAATCTCATGGAGTCATTAAATTCCCCTTGTTCAATTATAATTCTTAAAGAATTATTTCTTTCAGTGAACCTTTGTGCCTCTTTTCCCACATTTGGTCAATTCTGCTTTTTAAGGCAGTGAATTTTTGTACTTCTTTTTCCATTTGGCCAGTTCTGTTTTTTAGGTGTTATTATCTTCAATATTATTTTTGTGCCTCTTCTACCCAGTGTTGTCTTTTCATAGTTTTCTTCCTTTCCTTTCCTTTCTTTATCTAATTTTTCCTATTCCACTCTTATTTGATTTCCAAAATCATTTTACCTCTTCTAGGAATTTTTGTTGGGCTTTTCTCGAGTTCACACTTTTTTCTTTGAGGCTGTGCTCGCAATTGTTTTAATTTCATTGTCCTCTGATTAATTTTTTTTTTGTCTTGATCTTCCCTGTCACCATAGTAGCTTTTTATGGTCAGGTTTTTTTTATGTTCTTTACTCATTTTTCAAGCCTATTTCTTGATTTAGAACTTTATGTTAATGTTGGACTCTTTTCTGATGTAGGTAGTTGGAGGGACTCTGCTTAAAGCTTCAGCCTTTTTCACACTGATGTTTTTAGATCTAATTCTTGAGGTTTGGAAAGTTTTGGTGCTTCCAAGGTACTGTGATCTAGGGAGAGGTATGATCAGTTCTCTCTTTGTCTGCACTCTGGTTCATACCCATGAAGGGCCTTTGATCTCTTGCAATTGCAATTAATACTCTCTTCAGGCCCCTCCTCCCTTGGGATCAGAAATTATACTGTTCCTCAGTGTCACTGATTCTTTAAGACTGAAAGTGATATTGTCTCTCAGGGATCCCACTCCTTTTTGACCAAAACTGTTTCTCTCTTCTCTTTACCTATGACCCAGAAGCAGGTATAGACAGTAGAGATCTCAAATATGTTTTGGTCCTCCATCAAGTGCTAGCACAGGGGTAGCCTTTAATCTCTTTCTGACCAGTTACAGGCTTTCTTACCATTTCTGGCTTGAGAGCTCCCTATGCTACTGCAGCTTTTGTCACCACCACTTTTTCCCACACCTGATGTTTCATTCTCATAGACTCCAAGCCAGCTCCTTCCCCCTTGTCACAGATCTCTCTGATCATCTGTGTTGTCTTGGACTGGAAGAGTGTCTCACTCTGACCTTTTGTTGCCTCTGACATGCCAGAATTCATTTTGAGCTGTTATTTTTAAATCATTTGGAGGTGAACATTAGGACAGCTCAGCTAGTTCTTTCTTTATTTTGCCATCTTAGCAATTATGATTTAGAGAGCTTTACTGGAAGCTTAGTATGAAGACTGTGCAGCTACGAGGTATAGCAGATAGATAACCAGACCTGGAGTCAGGAAGATTCATCTTCCTGAATTCAAATCTGGTTTCAGACACTTACTAGCTGTGTGACCCTGGAAAAGTCACTTAACACTGTTTGCTGCTACATATCAAAAAGAGAATGACACTTCTTATCTGAGATACTTAGTTCTTCATTATTCCAAGGCTCATTAGCTATCCTCCTTCCTCTGACATAAATCATGATATTTTTAGGGTTCATAAATTTTTTATGCAAAAATAAAAATAATAATAATCTCTCTACAATCCATTTGGTGATGAGCTTCTTTCAAAATAACTAGACAAATACAGGAATACAGACATCAAGTCATCTGCCAGAACTTGTATTCCTTAATGGTCTTTGCAAACCCAGATTCACTTTCATGCCACCATGAATTGTTGTAGTATGATTTCAAAGGAAAAATCACTATAAACGGAAGATGAAAATGGACAACAATATTCATTAAGTGTATAGGATGAATAATAAGGACATATGCAAAGTCGTTCTGGTCTGGCACATTATAGATGCTCTAAAGTTCTGAAGTTAAGAAGTTAGATTTTCATTCGATGCTTAGCACACGATTTTCAATTTTAATCTTTTTGGTACTTCATGTTCTATTGCTTGTGGCTTCTTGAAATGAAGAGCCTAGGAATTAGCCCTGTAGCAATCAAAATAACTGGGACTCAGTTTAGAGCAATTTGAATGAAATGGTGCTTTAGGTTAATTGATTATGGAACATGGTTCAGTGAAGAAAATCTAAAAGGAAAATGCTTTATATTAAAAAATAAAAATCTTTAGAAACTCTTGGAAGTTGTTTTCCCTGGAAGGTAGATAGGAATTTTGCTTTTAGTAGTAGAGGGCTTGCTTCTGAGAACTACCTCTGTTAATTCTCCCACCTCCCCACCCTTTAACTTTAATTCCTAGTGATAAAATAGCATATCCTGAACCTGCCAGAAAGAAGGTCTGCTTTTGGAATTCCTACCATTTTAAACATCGATTCAGTCATCTGGCACCATAGTTCAATTCAACAACTCAATCCAATAAAGATCTACTAAGCATCTCCTCCATTTATGGCATCATGCTAGCTACTGGGGGGAAATAGTCTTTGATCTCAAGAGTTTATATTCTATTGAAGGAATATAACATATACATAATCTATATGTGTGGATATATCTATATAATATAAGAAAATATGAAGAGAGAGAGAAGAGAGAGAGAGAGAATACTAACAACTAACATTCCCAGATGAGATGATAGCTACTAAGCCAAGCCTTGAATGAGAACAAGAGGAAGAAGTGAGGAAGGATTACATTCTTGGGAGGGAGCTAGTAAAGCACTTTGGCAGAAATGTAGAATTCATGAAGAGACACAGTCTGAAATGCAGCTTCAAAGTTAGAATGGAGTGAAAGGGCTGTAAATTCCAGGCTGAGGATTTTGTACAGGGTATATGCAAAGCCACTATGACTTTTGGAACACCCTATTTTCTTAGACACAAACAACAGTGGTGGTAGTGAAGACTTTTGAATTTGTGAGGGACATAGTCAGAACGATATATTAGGAAGATTGTTTTGACAGCTTTGTAGAGGATATATTAGAGAAGGGGGAGATAAAAGGAGGGAAACCAACTGGGAAGTTATTTCAAAAGTCCAGACAAAAGATGATGAGAGGAATAAGTAAGGCAAAATGGAGAAATCGTTGTTTGTTTGCATAGTTCTGTAACCAAAAAAGAAAAAAAAGAAAAGAAAACCTCAAAAAAGGAAATATTCATCAGATATATAATAAGGTATAAAAGCTGAAAACAGAAAACATAAAAATACTCTACAAAGTCAAAGCTCTTTGAAATTATATGTCAGTTCTAATATTTATTCTACAGTTGGCTGCAAGTGTTGGGCTCATCCAGGATATACAATCACACAGGCTTGTGTCTGGATGGATTAATTTCTGTCTGGATTTTCTATGGTCTTGACTCAGTTATTTATTTGGAACTTTCACACACACACACACACACACACACACACACACACACAGCCCCATGAGAGGCATATAGCATTGTTTCTATCAAACCACACAAAGTAAAAATTCCTAGGAATACAAGAGAGTAGCTGAAGAACTAGAAATACAAAAGAAAAATGGATGAAAATAAACTTACCTCTCAAGCAAATAAACCATCTGTGAAGCTTATAAAGATAGAAGGAAAATTGCATAAATTTTTTAAAAAGGTAACAACATACTGAATAACTATTATACTCTGAAGGAAAAATTAAACCAAAATGCCAGGGAAAAAAGAATTCTGAGGATCTCCTAGAGATCATGAAACAATGGCAAGAAACTCCAGAAGGGTTCAAAAGGAAGGCAATTTAAAAAAAAAATAGTAGTATTGAAAATAGGTGAAATATTAGGGCTCTCAGAAATTATGTGAAAGTAGAGCTTTATAAATACATATTGACTGACTGAAAGATCAATTAACAAAGACAAAAAAAGAGAGAGCGCATATGACCAAGAACACACAATGGATCATACAATGTAGTAGAGGCTGTGGAAATGCGACTAGCAGATTTGGAATTAAAAAATGGATAATCAGAGGAAAATTTGGCAGGAAAGAAGAAAAAAGTAACAACTTTAAAAGAATATGTGAATTCTATAGAAGTAAAAACAATTTATTATGGAGAAAAGATTCCAGAAATAACATAAGAATCGTAGGTCTCTGTGAAGAATAGAAAACATTGTACAAATTTGAATAGATTACTATAGAGAATAACAGAAGATATTATAAAATCACAGAATATCTAAATATAGATGACAAAATGCTGATTGATTGAATTCACAGATTACTGTCAGGGGAAAAAAAGACTCCATATCTGACTCTCTCAGTGGTTAAATTTCACAATTTTAGTGCCACATAACGAATTTGTGAGCTTCCAGGAGAAATTATTTCATCTGTGAAGTAATCTTGATGTTAATAACTCCAGTTAATTTCACAGCCATAGGAAATTAGGGGAAATATCAGGAAATAATATTCTCTAAAAGCAGAGGACCTTAAAATGCAATTCAAAAGAACATATCCTGTAAAGCCAAGCCTAACTTTTAAAGAATAAAAAGAGGAGACCTTCATGAAAGAAAGGCATTCATTCCCACACCATCATCGAAAAAGAAAAGAAGTATTGGCTTTGAAAAAACCACTCAAAAGAGCAGTAATATAAGATAGTTAAATCAGTGTAAATATATATGTATATATATATATACATATATGAAACTGAACAATATATTCATATTTTAAAAATACATGAAATAAATTAACAATTTTAATAAATACTAGGTACTTTGCATAGGACAGGGTAAACAGCATGGTTATAGACTAGCCTCAAAGTTATGCAGGTTAAGTGTTGAGTCAAAAGGTAAAAATCAAAAATCACAAGTAAATGAAAATAATAAACCAAACCATCATAATCTAGATTGTGAATAATAAAACAATCCAAAAGTTTCAAGGTGTAGAATTAGAAAACAAAATCCAGCATTCGCTGCATATAAGAAGCACATGTGAAAAAAGATATACCAAATGAAAATGAGAGTCTCTAACCAAATTTGTTACATGTTCAGTTATTATTTTGACACAGAAAATTTAATTGTTGAAATGGTGAAACTAAATTGTGCTTATAAGTATGGTAGTGAAATAATATTATTAAAAAGCATATTTACATATCATATCATATGTCATAGCATCTAATTTCAATCAATCAATCAATAAACATTTATTAAATGGCTATTATGTACCAGGAATGAAATAGAAAATACATTGATAATTACATAATAATTTTAAGAGTCAGTAATGTCTTCTCAGACCTGGCTAAATCCAACAGAATTATAAACGAAAAAAGAGTTAAGAGACTTAGGCAAAGAGGTAGAGCCAAGATGGGGGCTAGAAAGCAGGGATTTGCTTAAACTCTTCCCCAGTTCTCTCCAAACACTTGTAAAAATGGCTCTGACCAAATTCTAGAGCTGCAGAACCCACGAAACAGCAGAGGGAAACAGGACTCCAGCCCAGGACAGCCTAGATGGTTGCTGGGAAGGGTCTACTGCACAGTGCTGAGACTGGAGCAGAGCACAGCCAAGTGTGGGCCACACCAGGACCAACCAGACAGAGAGTCGGGTGGAACAGGCCACAGTGCCCTGAATCAGTGAGCTGTGGCAGTTACCAGATTTCTCAACCCACAAAGGCCAAAAGAAAACATCAGGTTAGTGGAAAAACTGATAGATGGGAGTGAGAGGAGTGTGTGGTTGGCCCCAATCCCAGGGGCTTCAGAGCTGGTGCAACTCTGTGGCTGCTTCCAGAGATCCAGCTGCAGTTGCTTCCAGCCCCAGGCCCACCTGGTGGGAGGAATTAAGCATTGGCTCAGAGTGGGAGTGCAGAGCCTGCTTGTTTCTGGGTCATGGTCCTGGTTGGCAGTTCTTGGGGAAGGAGGAGCACTGGTGTGGCAGAGCTTGCTGTGTAGAAGTAGCTCTGAAAAAGGCAGCAAAAGGCCCGTAAAGCTTGGGACAAAGTACTCTCCACTCTGAAGGTACTCATACCCTGACAAAAAGCTCAAGGGTCAAGTAGTTAGCTGGGAACATGAACAGGCAGCAAAAATGGACCCAGATTCAGAATCAGACTTTAGAATCTTGTTTTGGTGACAAAGAAGATCAAAAGATACAGGCAGAAACCATCAACAAAGTCAGAGCCTACATCAAAAGCCTCCAAGAAAAATATGAATTGGCCTCAGGCCATGGAGGAGCTCAAAAAGGATTTGGAAAAGCAAGTAAGAGAAGTAGAGGAAAAACTGAGAAGAGAAATGAGAGTGATGTGAAAAAAACCATGAAAAACAAGTGAATGACTTGCTGAAAGAGAACCAAAAAAATACTGAAGAAAATAACACCTTAAAAATAGACTAACTCATTTGGCAAAAGAGCTGCAAACAGCCAATGAGGAAAAAAATGCCTTGAAAGGCAGAATTAGACAAATAGAAAAGGAGGTACAAAAGAACACTGGAGAAAATACCACCTTAAAAATTAGATTGGAGCAAGTGGAAGCTAGTGACTTTATGAGAAATCAAGGTATTACAAAATAGATCCAAAGGAATGAAAAAATGGAAGACAATGTGAAATATCTCATTGGAAAAACCACTGACCTGGAAAATAGATCCAGGAGAGATAATTTAAAAATGATTGGACTACCTGAAAGCCATGATCAAAAGAAGAGCCTAAACATCATCTTCCAAGATAGTATCAAGAAAAACTGCCCTGATATTCTAGGGTCAGAGGGTAAAACAGAAATTGAAAGAATCCACCCACTGCCTCCTGAAAAAGATCCCAAAAAGAAAACTGCTAGGAATATTATCACCAAATTCCAGAATTCCCAGGTCAAGGAGAAAATACTGCAAGCAGTCAGAAAGAAACAATTGGGTATTGTGGAAACACAATCAGAATAACACAGGATCTAGCAGCTTCTACCTTAAGGGACCGAAGGGCTTGGAATACAATATTCTGGAGGTCAGTGGAGCTAGGATTAAAACCAAGAATCACCTACCCAGCAAAGCTGAGTATCATGCTCCAAGGCAAAATATGGATTTTCAACAAAATAGAGGACTTTCAAGCTTTCTCAGTGAAAAGACCAGAGCTAAACAGAAAATTTGACTTTCAAACACAAGAATCAAGAGAAGCATGAAAAGGTAAACAAGAATGAGAAATCCCAAGAGACTTACTAAAGTTGAACTGTTTTGTTTACATTCCTACTTGGAAAGATGATGTGTATGATTCATGAGACCTCAGCATTAGGGTAGCCGAAGGGAATATGCATATATGTATGTATGTATATGTATGTATATGTATATATATATATATATATATATATATATATATATATATATATATATATATATATATACACACACATATATGTGTGTGTATGGGTATGTATATATGTATATGTGTATGCATATATGTGTGTGTGTGTGTATATGTATGTGTGTGTATATGTATATGCATACATATGCATATATATATATATATATAGAGAGAGAGAGAGAGAGAGAGAGAGAGACAGAGAGAGAGAGAGACAGAGAGACAGAGAGACAGAGACAGAGGGCACAGGGTGAGTTGAATATGAAGGGATGATATCTAAAAAAATAAGATCAAATTAAGGGATGAGAGAGGAATATACTGAGAGAGGGAGAAAGGGAGAGATAGAATGGGGTAAATTATCTCACATAAAAGTGGCAAGAAAAAGCAGTTCTGTAGGAAGGGAAGAGGGGGCAGGTGAGAGGGAATGAGTGAATCTTGCTCTTATCGGATTTGATCTGAGGAGAGATACTACACACACTCCCACAGGAAAGAAGGAGGAAGAAGATAAAAAACGGGGGATGATAGAAGGGAGGGAAGATGGGGGAGCAGGTAATCAAAAACAAACCCTTTTGAAAATGGACAGGGTCAAGGGAGAAAACTCAATGAAGGGGGATAGGTGAGGAAGGAGCAATATATAGTTAGTCTTTCACAACAAGAGTATTGTGGAAGGGTTTTACATAATGATACGTATGTGGCCTATGCTGAATTGCTTGCTTTCTTAGGGTGTGTGGGGAGGGAAGAAGGGAGAGAATTTGGAACACAAAGTTATAAAAACAAATGTTCAAAAACAAACAAAAAAAACGTTTTTGCATGCAACTAGGAAATAAGATACACCGGCAATGGGCGTAGAAATTTATCTTGTCCTACAAGAAAGGAAGGGAAAAGGGGATTTGAGGGGAGTGGGGTGACAGAAGGGAGGGCTGACTGGGGAATGGGGCAACCACAATATATGCCATCTTGGAGTGGGTGGGAGGGTAGAAATGGGGAGAAAATTTGTAATTCAAACTCTTGTGAAAATCAATGCTGAAAACTAAATATATTAAATAAAATTTTAAAAATTGGAAAAAAAGAGTTAATCAATAAGCATTTATTAAGCACTTACTATGTGTTAAACACTGAGGATACAAAGAAAGGCAAAAATCATCTCTGCCTTTAGGAAATAGCCTTCTAATGGTGAAGATAACATACAGTAATGTTTGTAAATACAAGATATATAAAAGTAACTACTCAATCACAGTAATCTGAGATTGCTGAATATAATCTCAGACTGAAGGCACTAGGAATTGAGGGATGTGGAGACAGAGAAAGGCTTCTTCCAGAATATGGAATTGAACTGAATCTTAAAGAAGGACGGTAATCATAAATAAAGACAAAAAGCATTCCAGGCATAGGCAATGGCTTGCAAAAAGGTTCAGAGATGGAATGTCATGTGCAAGGGATAGCAAAAGTGTCCCTTATATCAAGGTCTTTAAGATATCTCTAACGCATATATGGAGTTTGAACATATTAACTTTAGTTCCATAGGAGATAAGAATGCACTGAGAGAACGGGAAAGGGAGAGGTAGAATGGGCTAAGTTATCTGACATAAAAGAGGCCTGAAAGGGATTTTACAGTGGAGGAGAAAATGGGGGAAGTAGGGAGGAGAGCACATGAACTTTACTCTCATCAGAATTGGCTCAAAGAGAGAATAGTATTCACACACAGTTGGGGTATAGAAATATATCTTACCATATAGGAAAGTAGGAAGGGAAGGGGATAAGAGAGGGGCATGGGGAAGCTGACAGAAAAGAGGGGGGCAGTTTGGGGGTGGTAAAAATCAGAAGCCAAATACTGTTGAGAATGAACAGAGTGAGAGAAGAGAGAAAGTACCATAAACAGGGAAATAGGTTGGGGGGAAATACATAGTTAGTAATCATTGCTGTGAAAAAATATTTACAGTGAGTTTCTCTGAAAAAGGCATTTCTTAATCGTATAGAAAATTGAGTCAATCTGTTTTTACTTTGCCTCAAGCACAGGAATGAATGGAGCCTCGTTAAAATTATAAATAGCATCTACCTAAAACCATCAACAAGCATTACATGTAATGGGGATAAGCTAGATACATTCCCAATAAGATCGGGGGTGAAACAAGGATGTCCATTATCACTTCTACTATTCAATCTGGTACTAGAAATGTTAGCTGTAGCAATAAGAGAAGACAAAGAAATTAAAGGAATTAGAATAGGCCAAGAAGAAGCTAAATTATCACTTTTTGTGGATGATATGATGATTTACTTAGAGAATCCTAGAAAATCAAGTAAAAAACTACTTGAAATAATAAACAACTTTAGCAAAGTTGCAGGATATAAAATAAACCCACATAAATCCTCAGCATTCCTATACATTACTAACAAAGCCCAACAGCAAGAGACAAAAAGAGAAATTCCAGTCAAAGTTACTGTAAACACTATAAAATATTTGGGAGTCTATCTGCCAAGACAAACCCAGGGCCTATATTAACATGATTAAGAAACATTTTTCACACAAATAAAGTCATATCTAAATAAATGGGAAAATATCAGTTGCTCATGGTTAAGCCAAGCAAATATAATAAAAATGAAAATTTTACCTAAATTTATGTATTCAGTGCCATACAAATTGAACTACCAAAAAATTATTTTACAGAGCTGAATAAAATTATAACAAAATTCATCTGGAAGAACAAGAGGTCTAGAATATCTAGGGTATTAATGAAAAGAAATGCTAGGCAAGGTAGCCTAGCCATACCAGTTATTAAACTGTACTATAGAGTGGCAGTCATCAAAACTACCTCGTACTGGCTAATAAACAGAGTCATAGATCAGTGGAAGAGAATAGGCACACAAGATGCAGAAGTCAATGAATATGGCAATCTTCTTTTTGATAAACCCAAAGAATCCAGCTTCTGGGCCAAGAATTCACTATTTCACAAAAAACTTCTTGGAAAATTGGAAAATGGTAGGGCAGAAACTGGGCATAGACCAATATCTTACACCATATACCAAAATAAAGTCAAAATGGGTTCATGATGTAGGAATAAAGGCAGATACTATAAGCAATTTGGGAGAGCAAGGAATAGTTTACCTATCAGATTTATGGAAAAGAAAAGAATTCATGACACAATATGAGATAGAGAGAATTATAAAAGGCAAAATTGATAATTTTGATTATGTTAAATTGAAATGTTTTTGCATAAAAAAAGCCAATGCAACAAAGATTAGGAGGGAAGCAGAAAATTGGGAGAAAATCTTTACAACCAGTGTCTCTGATAAAGGCCTCATCTCTAAAATATACAGGGAACTGAGCCCAATTGATAGGAATACAAGTCATTCCCCAATTGAGAAGTGGTCTAAGGATATGAAAAGGATGTTTTCAGAGAAAGAAATTGAAGATATCTGTAGACATATGAAAAAATGCTCTAAATCACTACTGATTAGAGAAATACAAATCAAAAGAACTCTTATGTACCACATCTCTCCTGTCAGATTGGCTAAAATGACAAAACAGGAAAATAATAAATGCTGGAGAGGATGTGGGAAAATTGGAACATTGTTACATTGCTGGTAGAGTCATGAACTGATCCCGCCATTTTGGAGAGCAATTTGGAACTATGGACAAAGGGCTATAAAAATTTTCATACCCTTTGACCCAGCAATACCACTTCTAGTGTTGCATCCCAAAGAGATTACACAAGTGGGAAAAGGACCCATATGTACAAAGATATTTATAGCGGCTCTTTTTGTGGTAGCAAAGAAATGGAAATCAAGGGAATGCCCATCAATTGGGGAATGGCTAAACAAGTTGTGGTATATGAATGTAATGGAATACCATTATGCAATAAGAAATAAGAATGATACAGACTTCATGACAACCTGGAAAAACCCACACAATATAATGCTGAGTGAGCGAAGCAGAACCAGGAGAACATTATACACAACCCCAGACATATGGATTCTGTGATGACTAACCCTTATAGACTTTGCTTTCCTCAGCAACACAAGGTGCAAAGACAACTCCAAAGGACTCAGGATGGAGAATTCTATCTACATCCAGAGAAAGAACTATGGAGTCTGAATGCAGATTGAGGCACACTTTATGTTCCCCTTTTTTTTAACTTTTTTTTTCTGTTTTGTTTTTGTTCCTGTTTGGGTTTTTTTTTTTTGTTTCTGTTTCTTCTTTCTCATGACTCATTCCACTGGTCATAATTCTTCTTCGCAACTTGACTAGTGTGTAAATAAGTTCAATAAAAAGTCATACTGAGAAGATATATTGGATTCCATGCTGTCTTGGGGAGGGAGCGGAGGGTGGGGGGAAGAAAATCTGGAACTCAAAATTACGTAGAACTGAGTGTCGTAAACAAAAAACAAAAAATCTCAAAATAAAATAAAATGAAAATTGAGTGAAATTTATAGAAATAAGAGCCATTCCTCAGTTGATAAATGTCAAAGGATATGGACAGGCAGTTTTCAGATAAAGTAATCAAAGCTATCTGTAGTCATATTTAAAAAAATGTTCTAAATCACTATTGATGAGAGAAATGCAAATTAAAACAACTCTGAGCTATTGTCTCATACCTGTCAGATTATCTAATATGACAGAAAAGGGAAATTCCAAATGTTGGAGGGGATGTGGGAAAACTAAAACACTATTGAGTTATTGGTGAAGTCATATACCAATTCAGTCATTCTGGAGAGCAATTTGGAACTATGCCCAAAGGGCTATAAAAGCATATATACCCTTTGACCAAACAATACGACTACTAGGTCTGTATTCCAAAGAGATTAAAAAACATGGAAAAGGACTTATGGGTAGAAAAATGTTTGTAGCAGCTCTTTTAGAGGTGGCAAAAAATTGGAAATTGAGGGAATGGCCATAAAGTGAGGAATGGCTGAACAAGTTGTGGTATATGAATGGAATGGAATACTATCGTACTCTAAGAAGTGATGAGCAGGATTCTTCCAGAAAAACCTGGAAGGACTTACGTGAACTGATACAAAGTGAAGTGAGCAGAAGCAAAAGAACATTATACACTGTAACAGCAATATTGTATGATGAGCTTGGACTTTCAAGAAAAGAGAGGACTTTCAAGCTTTCTCAGTGAAAAGACCAGAGCTGAATAGAAAATTTGACTTTCAAACACAAGAATCAAGAGAAGCATGAAAAAGTAATCAAGAAAAAGAAAACGCAAGGGAATTACTAAAGTTGAACTGTTTTGTTTACATTCCTACATGGAAAGATGATGTGTATGATTCATGAGACCTCAGTATTAGGGTAGCTGAAGGGAATATTCATATATATATATATATGTGTGTGTGTGTGTGTGTGTGTGTGTGTGTGTGTGTGTGTATGTATATATATATGTATATATGTGGGTATATGTGTGTGTATATGTATGTGCATATATATTACAGAGAGAGACACACACACAGGGTGAGATGAAGAAGAAGGGATGATATCTAAAAGAAATAAAATCAAATTAAGGGATGAGAGAGGAATATATTGAGAGAGGGAGAAAGGGAGAGATAGAATGGGGTAAATTATCTCACATAAAAGTGGCAAAAAATAAAGAAGTTCTGTAGGAAGAGAAGAGAAGACAGGTGAGGGGTAATGAGTGAATCTTGCTCTTATCAGATTTGACCTGAGGAGGGAATAACATACACACTAAATTGGGTATCTTAGCCCACAGGAAAGAAGAAGGAAGAAGATAAAAAGGGGGGATGATAGAAGTGAGGGCAGATGGGGGAGGAGGTAATCAAAAACAAACACTTTCGAAAAGGGACAGGGGCAAGGGGGAAAATTGGACAAAGGGGGATAGGTTACGAAGGAGCAAAATATAGTTAGTCTTTCACAACATGAGTATTGTGGAAGGGTTATACATAATGATACGCATGTGGCCTATGTTGCATTGCTTGACTTCTTAGGGAGGGTGAGTGGGAAGGGAAGAGGAGAGAGAATTTGGAATTTGAAGTTTTAAAAACAGATGTTCAAAAACAATTAAAAAAAAGTTTTTGCATGCAACTAGAAAATAAGATACCCAGGCAATGGGGCAAAGAAATTTATCTTGCCCTACAAGAAAGGAAGGGAAAAGGGGATTTGAGGGGAGTGGGGTGAAAGAAGGGAGGGCTGACTGGGGAACAGGGCAACCAGAATATATGCCATCTTGGAATGGGGGGGAGGGTAGAAATGGGGAGAAAATTTGTAATTCAAACTCTTGTGAAATCAATGCTGAAAACTAAATATATTAAATAAATTAAATTTAAAAAATAAAAAATAGTGTATGATGAGCTACTATGAATAATTGAGCTATTCTCAGCAATACAATGATTCAAGACAATTCTGTAGGACTTAAGAAGAAAGGTACCGTCCATCTCCAGAAAAAGAACTAGTAGAGCCTGAATGAAGATCAAAGATACTTTTTCTTTACTTCTTTCTTTATTTTTTGTCTATTTTCTTTCACAGAATGACTTACATGGAAATGTGGTTTGCATGACTACACATGTATAACCTAAGTCAAATTGCTTGCCTTCTCATTGAGGGGGAGGAAGAGAGGGAGGCAGAAAACTTGAACTCAAAATTTAAAAAAAATAGAATGCTAAAACTGTTTTTACATGTAATTGGGAAAAATAAAATATTGTATAAGATTTTTTTTAAAAAAAGGGAGGGAAAAAGAGTGGGTATGGGAGTTGTCAGTCAGATCTCTCCATTCCACAGCTTAAGGAGGTACATAAAAGGGAAAATTGGGTAGTCTAAGTCACACCTAAACGATAAGTAGTTATCTGAAATGTGTAAATTATTTTAAAACAGTTACACAAAATACAAAATTCCAGGTATAAATAATTATGATGATGACACCAAATCAAAATCACATCTGAAGTTACTTCAAATAAGTCCTCCAATATTTTGCTTCTTGGCATTTTAAAGATCCTACCAGTGTATGCTACAGTACAAGATTCACAAGACCAAGTTATTAAGAAGGGACCGCTAGGTATTGTGAAAATATACTCAGAATAAAAGCCATCTACTTTTCCTAGTTTATTTTTTCACATTATTTAATGTGAAAATATTTAATAACACATATCTAGGGTAAAAAAGTTAAATTAACCAATTTTTTTTTCTATTAATACTTACAATATCTGCATTTTCTTAAGGAAGTTAGATATTGAGGGGTCACATGTTCATAAGGTATCATGTTTCCTTTTTTTGCTTGAATTGCTAAAATCTGGCTCATAAGTTAAACATTTTTTTGCACAATTTACCCAAGTGAAACTTAATATGTTAGGGATATGATTAAAATGTAAATTTTCAAAGCATAAAAATAAATAAATGAAAAGATAAGAAAACAAACAAATAAAAATAACTCATTCCTGTACTTGATGAACTTAGTTTAGTTAAAGAAATATACAAATATATAAATACACAAATCAAAATACAAAGAGTGTAGGCTAAATTTCAAATAGATCCAACAGACAATAAATGCTACAGCGATTCTGAAGGAATACCTTACACACTGTAGATACTTGATAAATTTCTGTTGAATTGAACTCAATCCCAGAAAGATGGGGTTATAGAAAAGACATTATAGAGTAAGAGGAAAGTTGAATAGTTTGAAGAGTCAGAATGTTATCAGTGGCTCACGGGACTGATCCAGCTAGCTCAAATTCTTTTCCTCCCTTACACCTATCGCCCTCATAAGAGGGGACCACAACATATATAATGACGCACTTTCAAATACCCTAACCATCTAGCCTCACAGACAATTGTCCAACTTCCACATTCATAAATTTTGAAACTCCCTTATCCAATCACAATCGTATCATTCCACCTCTTTCTCTAACTTGTAAACAAACCCTTTTCTTCATCTTCACTGTGGCCTCCAGTACCTTGATCCTTTAAATCTTTCCCATCTCCCCTGAACTAGATACATTTTCCTCCTTTCCTCATATTAACCCTTAGTGAACCAGTTCATCTGCACACTGTTCTTTCTCTTGAATCCCTTTCTATTTTGTCCCACTACTGAACTTGTTCTGCCAAACCTGAGCCCTAAATTATTACCACTATTTGCAGCATTTGCTTTTACTCATATGCTGAATGAAAATGGAGAAAATCACAACACTATGATAATGGATTCATTACAAATTTTTTACATAATCTCTATTGGGAACTCACAAAAATGTCCACAGGGCCATCCTTTTAAACATTCCTAATTGACTTAACATTTCCACTTACATTTGAATTTTCACAAAATGGTTTTATTCTTGATCAAATCTCTCATAACTCTTCTTCTCACCTCAACTTCTCAGTCATGGACCTTGCCACATATTCTCCTAAAAAAGGGAAGCCATTTGCAGAGAGCTCTCTCTTCTCTCTTCTTCCTCATCTCATTTCACCCATATATTGGTTGCCACTATCTTTACTTTAACCTTATTTCATATGAAAAGATGGCCATTCTCCTTTCCAAAACAAAGCCCTCATTCAATTCCATCTTTTCCAGTGGATTACCACACAATCATCCACAATTTCACTTACCATTAGTCTTTCTCAGTCTCCTGGGTAGTTCTCCAATGCCAAGATGCCCATATCTCCCCATCCTCAAAAAATCTTCACTTGATACCTCTGTGCTTGCTAGCTCTCGTCCTTATCCCCTCCCCTTTGCAGCTAAAATCCTTGAGGAGGATGTCTATAGTTGATGCTTCTATTTCTTTTCTTCTCCCTTTCCCCTTAACTCTCTATGGTCTGGCTGCCAAACATATCATTCAAATCTACCCAGACTGCAACTCAGATCTGAGCAGGCTCTCCACCCCCTCTTGGATCTGCCACTTATTTCTTCCCACCAGGTGGGCCTCCATCCAAAAGCAGCTGCAGCTGTAGTTCTGTAGCTGCACCACCTCCACCACCCCTGTGGCAGTGGCCTACCATGAACTCCTTTCACTCTGTCCCTGCAGTGTTTTCCCACTAACCTTCTCTGTTTTCTTTGGTGTTTGTAGTTTGAGAAGTCTGGTAACTGCCACAACTCACTGAATCAGGGTGCTAGGGCCTGTTCCACCTGGCTCCCTGTCTGGTTGGTCTGTGCACAGCCCACCCTGGGCTCTGCTCAGCTCTGCTCCCAGCTCCATGGGGTAGACCTTACCCAGAGACCATTCAGGCAGTCCTAGGCTGGATCCCTGCTTCCCTTCATTATTCCACGGGTTCTGCAGTTGTAGAATTTGTGCAGAGCCATTATTATGTGTGTTTGGAGGTTTGGAGCTTTAGGCCAGTCCCTGCTTTCCAGTTGCCATCTTGGCTCTGTACCCCTGTAGCTTTTTCTTGATTGCCAAATCAAATGATCTTTGTTTTCAATTTTCATCCTTCTAACACCTCTGGAGTTTTTGCTATCATAGATAACTCTTTTCTTTGGTACTCACTTCTTTCTAGAGTTTTCAAGTTTTCATGACACTATTTTACCCTGATTCTACTACCTATATGACTGCTCCTTTTTGGTCTTCTTTGTTAGATTTTCTTCCCTGTTTCTGAAATAAAAGAATAACAACATTAAAAGTACACCATGTATCTTTGTAACTTACTAATTCCTATGTTGACTCTATTCCCTGACAACTGAAATCTTCCTTTAAGGTCCAGCTTAGGTGCCACTTCTTCCATGATGCACATATGTAGTGGTTATCCCTACCTCCTTGAATATCATTCCTTTTTTTACATATTCTATACCCTTAATAGTTTTCTAACTTGCATAATAATTATTGATGTGTCTGGCTCATCCCTCTATCAGATTATCAGTTCCTTACAGGAAGGGATTGTTTAGCATAGTGCCTTACAAATAATCAGTGCATAATTTTATTTTGAGGAATTAAATCCATGCTTGTTACCTTGTCTGACCCCCAAAAGCTTCCTTCATGTTTAATGTGCTCACTTTTCTGCAAACATCCCAATGGAGGCTTCTGAGGATCTTAGTGAAACTGTGTGTTCACTTAATCATCCAAACTGCATGAAAAGGAATGATAGATTTGTTAACAATGCAGATATTTCTGGGGTCACTATGGACAGAGATTTCTTAATTTGAACTGTCCCACACACTCTTAGTAGAGTTGTGCTACAGGTTCAGTTGCAATCACAGGGTGAACAGGATACAATTGTACATTTCTTACTGTTTCTGTGGCATTTGCTTAAGGTATATTAGTGTTTTCACTTGTCAGCCAAGAAGAACTGATTTTCAGGACTTCAGGGTATTGTTTGAGGCACAATGCAAATAGGTTCTTGTCTAGGTAGAATCCTTTGAAGTAAATTATAGAAGCTCTGTGCCTCCCTTGAGGGGATTCTGATTAGATTTATAGTCTGTTTTTCCTTGACTTGGAGACAGACTTTAAAAATTGTCCTCACTTTTTGTGACCCTTTTTCTTTGGAAGAAACTTGTGTATATTTCTAGTTCAAAGCCCACCATACCTTAATATCTCACTTTTCTCCATTTGTTTGGGAAGATTTCTTATTCTGGCTCACTGAACTGCTTTGGTTTTGAAACTGGAAAGAGGGATAATGATTCACAATAAGCAAAATAATGTGGCTGAATGTATAAAAAGCCATATAGTTTAAGAATTCTCGAAAGTGCTGCAAGGCTCTGTTCTGGGCTCTCTTTTTCTCTCTAAACTCCCAGTGAATTCGTCAGATTTCTTGGATTGAGCATTCATCTATCTACAGGTGATTGTCAAGTCTTTACATCCAATCTCCACATGTCCTCAGATTTAATCTCTTGTCATCACTTATCTGCTGGACATCTCCATCGAAATGGTCCTATAACCAACTCAAATTCCAAAATTCCAAAATGAAATATCATCTTCCTCTCTTCTTCCTGATTTCTGCTTGTATCAACTTTGTATATATTTGTACAAATGCAAACTCTTCCTACTAGAACACAAGCTGCTGGAATATAAAAGTTCTTTTCAATTTTTGCTTTGACTACCTAGTATCTAATACTGTGCATGTCACATAGCAAGTGCTTAATAAATGCTTGTTGAATTGGATTGAATTTTATTAAAGATTGCTCTTTTTGTGAGGAGTGAAATACTAAAAGTATCATTGTTTTAGGAAGGAGCATTGCTTTCATGGTGTGGTCACTCCTTCTGTGGTCCTTAAATATTTCCCATCCTATTCACTCTTTGTAAATGATATTAATGTGTTTCCCTTGTCACTGGCAATGCCAAATCTAAAATTTGTGACTATTTACTACAGAATAGTTTATGTCCTCTGGGATAACATAGTATAAAAGTTTCTGAAGTATAGACTCATAAGTTACCTGCTGATTTGCTGTGACAGACTTAATCTGAGTCTAGAAAGAGTCTTGATTAAAGAACATAAAGCCACATTGTCAAGATAAAGAAATAATAGTGTTTTGGGATCAAGTAGAGATCAAGTGGACATTTTTAATATCAAGTATTAAAGTGAAGCAAACTCAAAAAACAGGAAGTAAGTTCAAAAACATGAGAAATCTTATTTAATTTATCAAGTGAAAGTCAAGAAAAGAAGAGATTCAAGACTAAGGGCTTGGATGAATTTTACCCTTTAAGAAAAGAAGCTAGTGCAAGATGGTATCCTCACCACTATCATGGACTTCTTAGTAATCCCTATGTGTCTAGCCTGCCTTTTTTCCTCCAGAGTTCTTTTATTTTTTCTAGGTAGATGTACAGACTTTCATATATTAAAAAAGTCCCTCAACTCATGCATCATTAGGACATATAGTTTTATTTTTTTGAATAGCAATGATGATTTGCATTTATTCATCCTCTTCACTTGACATATGCATCTACAATCTCCTAAGTGTCAGCACAAATTTGTGATAATAAAAGATTACTTATTTTGTAATTGTTCTCATCAAGTCTATTTACAAAAAGTCTAGGAGGTAAGTGTTCAAGTACGATAATTGTTTTCCATTTTACAAGCAAGGAAACTAATCTTAAAAAAAAAATGAGAAGTTTGCCCAAGATCACATTATAAGCTGAAGAGCTAGGAGTTCAACTGAAGCAAAGTATAGTGGCTTTTTGACTACATTCTCCCCTTTCTCATACTACCAGGAAGGGTTAGGGGCTTATTCTATGGAAATAAAAGAATATAAAGATTCATAAGTCAAAGAAAACAAATTTCAGCAAGCTGTGAAGTGCCTTCCTTTTCATGAAAGATTAAGATTCTAGTATTGGCATTGAAGTGAAACAAGGCATACTATCTTGTCTCCTGTATTCATCTGTATATGTTTTGGCAATTACTCACATCTCTTAGTTAATATGCAAACTGAGGGTGTAACAACAATTTTACTTTTTGAAACTGTGGCTATGTAAGATCGGTAACTCCAGCACACAGAGGACTGCTAGCATAGGTTCTTTGATCTGCTTTTCTAAAGGAAAGAAACTTTAAGGGGTGAACAATCTTACTTTAATTAATATACATATATCATTCACTTCATTTAGGTGGAAAAGCCAGCACCCTGAACTTCAGAGAGAATATAAACAGAAATTACAAGCAGAAAATACACAAGGAGGCTTTGTCTGATAAAGACATCACATACATAATTAACAAAAAGAGAAGCACCAATATCTGGGTTTTCAAAACCTGGAGGCTCTTAAGAACAGCTACCCAGAGTTTTGTCTGGTCAAATCACACAACACTCTTCCAGTAAGTGAAAGCCCCAAAGCAAAACACCAACCTTAGATCTTATATACCCTTTTCTGGGTCAGAAGGCATCAAAACCATGTGACTCAAACCTATGTGAACTAGATTTTCTTGTTTCTTAAGCAGGTCAAAGACTCTTGATTCAATCAAAGAAAAGAAAGACACCAAAAAGTCCACATTGTTTGCCATTACATTTGAAAGGCAAGATTCATCAAAGGTACTTGATTACCTTAGCATTCTAAAAGAGAAAACAAAAAAAACAAAAAAACAAATTCATTTCTGCTGAAAGGCAATGAAGCTGTACTTCTAAATCATTTTTAACTATTAACAAATATAAATATATTTCTTGTTTATTTTGTGTTATTCTTTGTTTTCAAAAATGACAGAAGTTTTGGTTCAGCTTTTATGCTTCGTTCACAAGGCCCAAGAAAAGAAAAAATCACGAATCTGATAATAGCTTTTTCTCTGGTTGTCCCACAGTATCAAAGTTCTAAATTTGGAAGGGCCCTAAAAGGCCATCTACCAACTCTCTCATGTTATAGTTGGAGAGAGGTTAAGTGACTTGTCCAAGGTCACACAGGTAGCAAATGTTAGAAGTGGGATTTTGACCCTAGAGGCATGGATCTATAGTTTGGCTGTAACACATCTGTGGTGATTTTTCTGTTTCTTCCATTAGAAGAAGATTCCTGTGTTAAGGAATAGGAGGGTAAAGAAACAGATGGGTCTAGGTTTTCATTACTCATGATAGTAGTAGTAGTAGTAGTAGTAGTAGTAGTAGTAATAGTAGTAGTAGTTGTAAGTTAAAATTTGTAGAACATCTTCTATGTGCCAGGTACTATGCCAAGTGATTTAGAAATATTACCTTATTTGGTTCTTACAGCAACCCTGGGAGGCAGGTACTGTTATTATCCTCACTTTACTAATGGAGAAACAGGCAGAAAGAGGAAAAGTAACTTTCCCAGGAAGACATAGTTAGTCAGTATTTGAGGCTGGATTTGTACTCAGGTGTGCCTTTACTCCAAGCCTATGATTCTATCCAAGGTACCACCTCACTACAAATAGACGACAATGACAATAACACAGATACTTCCTGTTTTTAAAAATGCCCTTACTAAGCAGTAGTTCTTAAATGTACACAACTTGCTTAAAATTCTTGTGTTTTTTAGACTGGGTCTTCTTATTCGCCTCCTCTCACCCTGGGCTAGAAGGGAAGTTAAGCTGTTAGTCACATACCTGATCCTACTACTGAACAATAGGAAAGGTTTGACCTGCTCCATTTCTGAACTGAAGCAATTTATCTTTCTTTTTTTAAAGTGTATTTTATTTTTTCCCTGATTACAGGTCAAGACAATTTTTAGCATTCAGTTTTACAATATTTTTAGTTGCAAATTTTTCTTCCTCCCCTTCCCACTTCTAAAAATGATAGGAAATTTGATATAGATTAAACCTGTGCTATCATGTAAAACATATTTCCATATTGGTCACAGTTGTGAAAGAAGAAGTATATGAAGAGAAAAAAATTAAAAAGAATAAAATAAGTGAAAAAAGAATGCTTTGATGTGCATTCAGAGTTCATCAGTCCCTTATCTGGATATAGAGAGCATTTTCCTTCTTGAGTCCTTTGTACATCTCTGGGATCATTGTGTTTCTGAGAAGAGTTAAGTCATCCATAGTTAATCATCACACAATGTTGCTGATATTATGTGCAATGTTTTTCGGATTCTGCTAATTTCACTTTGCAGCACTTGTACTAGTCTTTCCAGATTTTTCTGAAATCTGCTTATTTATCATTTCTTATTGCACTGTAATGTTCCATTACAATTATATACCATAGCTCGTTCAGTCATTCCAAATTGACAGTCATCCCCTCAGCTTCTAATATTTTTCTACCATGAAAAGGGCTGCTATGAATATTTTTGCACATGTAGGTCGTTTCTCTTTTTTATGATCTCTGGGATACCAAACTAGTAGAGGCATTGCTGGATCAGAGGGTATATCTAATTTTATAGCAATTTGGGCACAGTTCCAAATTGGTCTCCAGAATGGTTGGATCAGTACAGAATTCCATCAAGAGTGCATTAGTTTCCCAATTTTCCCACATTCTCTCCAACATTTCTCATTTTCCTTTTTGTCACATTAGCCAATTTGATAAGTGGGAGGTGGTATCTCAGAGTTGTATTAATTTGCATTTCTCTAATCAACAGTGATTTACAGCACTTTCTCATATGCCTATAGATAGCTTTGATTTCTTCATCTGAAAACTGCCCATCCACATCCTTTGACCATTTATTAGTTGAGGAATGGCTTATATATATACATTTTTTATAAATTTGACTCAGTTCTATCTGACAAATGAGGCCTTTATCAGAGATACTTGCTTGAAAGATTGTTTCCCAGCTTTCTGCTTTCCCTGTAATCTTGGTTGGATTGGTTTTGTTTCTGCAAAAGGTTTTTATTTCAATATAATCCAAATGATCTACTTAACATTTCATAATGCTCTCAATCTCTTGCTTGGTCATAAACCTGTAATTTACAAATTCTCCTTTAAGAATTTCAATTTTATACCACTCAGTTCATTTATGTTTAATATTGACATTACTTCATTGCCTATGGTACCTTTTTTTTTTTAGCAAGATGCAGTTTCCTTCCTTATCTTTTTTAATTAGGTCTATTTCTTTTGTTTTTCTTTGTTTGAGGTCAGGATTGCTACTCCTGCCATTTTTTAACTTCAACTGAGCCATAATAGATTCTGCTTGAGCCCCTTACCATTACTCTGTGTGTCTCTCTCTCCTTCAAGTGTGTTTCTTATAAACAACATATTGTGGGTTTCTGCCTTTTGATCCACTCCTCTATCCACTTCAGTTTTATGGGAGAGTTCATCCCATTCACACTCACAATTATGATTACAAACTGTGCATTTCCTTCTATCCTATTTTTCCTCCTGTTTGTCCTGTCTCTCCTTTTACCCTTTCCCTCCTTGACAAAGTTTTGCTTCTATCTACCACCTTCCCTGGTCTGCCCTCTCTTCTGTCAAATCCCTGCCACTCCCACTTTTCTTCATCTCCTCCATTCCTACTTTGTTATTGGGCAAGATAGATTTCTACAGGGTGTTCCTAAAGTCTGGACATGTAGGCAATTGATAGCAATGTAGAGTTATTGCAACAAATTCACGTGAATCCTGCAAAGCACATCAACCTTTGCATCACAAATGAATTGAAGATGCTATTTGTTAATATTCCAATTAAATAAAATGTTGTTGAAAATTTCATTCATTTCATTTCTTTAAAATATGCATTTTTCCTATGTGTCCAGATTTTAGGAACACCCTGTATATTCAACTGATTTGTATATTATTTCCTCTTTGAGATAATATTGATGTAAGGTTCAAGTGATGCCCATTGACAACCCTCCCATCTTCCCCTCCACTGTGATAGGTCTTTCGTGCATCTCCACATGAAATAATTTACCCATTTTACCTCTCCTTCATTCTGCACCCATTGTAGTCCTCTTTCTCATCACTTAATTTTTTTCTCATTCCCTCCAATTCACTGTATACCCCCACCCTGTGTCTATGTATATTCCTTCTAGCTGTACTATTAGTGGTGCAATTAAAAAAAATACAAGTATTATCTTTCCATGTATGAATGTAAACAGTTTGGCTCCATTGAATTGCATATGTTTTCTTCTTCCTTTTTATCAGTTTATCCTTCTTTTGGGTCTTGATATTGGAGATAATTTTTTTTCCAATTCTGATCTTCTTCTTATGAAAATGTGAAATCCTTCTATTTCATTGAGTGATCATTTTTTTTTTCATTTGAAGTATTATGCTTAATTTTCTCAAGTAAGTGATTCTTTGTTGTAGTCCTAGCTCCTCTTCCTTCTGCAATATAGTGTTCCATGACCACTTATCCTAAAGGGAACTTGCTCATATTATTGAGATGGTGGCATTTGGAAAATAACAAGGAAAAAAAGGATCACAATTAGAGGTAAAAGGGAGATTGCTTCATTTACAATCATTAAAGTTTATTCCCTGAATGTGAATCTGGTTAGGATAGAGCATTTACTATCATACTCTAATTTCTTAAAAGGTTATTATATGGCTCCACTGATATAGAAGAAATGGTGAGCTTGAATAAATAAAGATAATGTCTTTGGAAATATAAATGTCTGTTCTTACCTATTGGGGATAGCACCTTTCAAAATGGCTGAATGAATCAAGGAAGAGGTGTAGCAGAATGTAGTGGGAGAACTAGATAATAAATTTACCTTATCAAATTTCAAATGGGATATCTCTGTAGCAAGGTAATTCTTTTACTCCTCCTCAATTTATTCTCTACCATACACCCCATGACAGTTATTGCAAACTTAATCTTCTCTCCTCAAATTTACCCCACCACTTGTCCTCTCTCCTGCTTACAACTTTGCCTCACACTATACTGAGAAAACTTATCATGAGAATCCCTCTTCTTCCTTTCTCTACATTTTACAATTCATTGACATCAACCTCTATTTTTTCCTACTGATAAAGACATGGCCTTTCTTCTCAAGTCCGATACCTCTACATGAACTTTAGATCCCATTCCTCCAGCTTCTCCATAAGATTTCCCTGACCATCTTCCTTACTTCTTTTTTTTCCAGTGATCTGCTGGTAAATGTTAACAACCAAACCTCCAGGAAAAAAAATCCACTCAGCATCCACTTTTTTAAGTTACTCTGCATTATCAATATTATCTACATCACTTCCACAATAATAAACAAAACAATAAATAATTCCCTTATTTGTGGTGTTTCCAGATTTCCAAGGTGTAAATATGCACACCAAAATATTGATAATCAGGTCTTAAGTTCACTGGATCTCATTCCAACACATCCCTGCTCCTCTTCCTTTCTCTTCTTCTCTGCCTTTTTTTCTTTCTCTGTACTTCTCTCACTATCCTCTCTCTCTCTCTCTCTCTCTCTCTCTCACTATCCTCTCTCTCTCTCTCTCTCTCTCTCTCTCTCTCTCTCTCTCTCTCTTTCTCTCTCTCTCTCTCTCTCTCTCTCTCTCTCTCTCTCTCTCTCTCTCTCTCTCTCTCTCTTTCTCTCTCTCTCTCTCTCTCTTGCTCGCTCTCCCTCCCTTCCTCCCTCCTCCCCCACCCCTATGTATGCATGTATACACAAATAATTTGGCATCTTCCTTAACCAAATCTGGCCATTTTCTAACCTTAATACATCTTGATAACTCTTTAGTTTCTCACACTGTTCATCATCCTTTTCTGTTGGAGATGCTCATCTCTTTGGCCTTTTGTGACATCACCTTTTTCTTTTTTATCCTATCTGTCTGATTACATGTTCTCAGTCTCCTTTGCTAGATCATCATCTGTATCATGCTTCCTCATTGTTGGTACACTACAAGACTAAGCTCTGAACTTTTTTTCTGCTCTCTCTAAACTCATCTCATTAATCACCTCATGAATTCACACAGATTTAACCATTTCCCTACCAATGACTCAGAACAAGATGCAAAATCTTACACATATGAAATTTAGTGGAAGAATAGGCCTAAAGGAAGTTATCAATGAAATGTATGAGAGGAAGAGAAAATATATTGATCAACTCCTAAAGGCAAGGGATGTCAGATAGATAGTGAGCATACTCCACTGTCATCATGAAAGTATAAGGAGAAGGTGAAGAACAACTTTGGTATATAGGGTGGACCTCTTGTGTAAATTTATAAGGGAACATGGCCTTGAATTGTACATGATGAGCAGGGATGGAGTGAAACCTATATCACTGGGGGCAACTTCAAATTGATAAGATCACAAATTCATTTGAATATTTGAGGGAATATCAAGTATATACCAGAAAAGATTATTGTGCTTAGCCCTAGAGGAATACAAAATTGAGATCACTTAGTCTCTGCCTGAGCTCATGCTGCTCAACTTGTAATTGAATGAAACACATGAACAGATTCCTTCAATACTCAATAGAAAAAATTAGTACATTTGTGAGATGCAAAAATAAGTTCATTGTGGGGTGTGAGATGAAAGGCTTTAAAACTTCAAAAGGAGTGAGTCAGAGGTTTCCAAATCTCATTTCTCCCCAGAAGCTGTAACAAAATAATTTGTTACAAAGCAAGTGCCACATAATACATACAAAATGGAATCACATATTCACAAGTTTGATGGAAATACCACAGGGATGAGATTCAATATGGTATTGGGTAGTGTAAGTGCATTACTTTAGTTTATTAAGGTAATACCTTTCATTTTTTATAAAAATAAATATTTTGTTATATTATATTTGAAAAGCAAACATTTGAGGTACAATGGAAAAGGGAATATACAAAAGGAAATGTTTACTAGTTCCCAGGTAGCAGTAATGGAAAAGGTGACTGCTTTGTTCAGTCTTATGAACACATATTATGTGCTATTCTCAATTTTTTCTTCAACAGAATTTGTTGCATTCATATTAACATGTCAATGTTAGCCTAGACAAATAGCCCTTTTATAGTGAACTGGACCGAGTAATGACTGTCATAAAAACAAGACTCCATATCTAGTTGTCTAGTATAACAAGAGTTACAGAAGACTGTTTAAATATTAATTGTGCCTCTACAACAGCTGGACAATAAACTTTACTCAATGCCCAAATTACTCTCTAGTTGTAAGTTAAGCTTTGGGGAATGTTAATGTTTTAGGATGCGAAGGCATTCTTGATTAGCTATGATAGTGCCAGAGAAGAATAATTTAGTAATTTATAAGAAGACAATACTCTATGTGATATTTAGCAGATTATAAAACAGAAGTATTTTCACGTATATTTGAGACAAATGAAAATAGTTCCTACTTCTACAGACTTTCCAAAAGTTTTCGCAAATTTGTTAATTAGTATAATAGCTTCTTTTGAGATGAATTTAAATTTGTCTAAATTTTAATCATATAGTAACGAATAATTTAGGTTAGGTATTTAGGTTAAAAGAAATGTTAAAGAGTAAATCATATATTTCAGAGGATGTAAAAAATTCAAAGATCAGGGAATATTTATGAACTATAGAGCTAGAAGGAAAGAAAAAAAAAACAGAATACTTTAAATCAGAGAACTTGGTTTCAAATTCCAATTTTCCTACAGAACACCTGTGGGACCTTGAGAGGGTCATTCAAATTCTGTAGGCCTCAGTTTCCTGCTCTCTGAAAGAAAGACATTAAATGAGATCCTCTCTAATGTCCCTCGCAACTCTGAACTTATTATATTATGTCTTACTCCTTCACTCACATATGAGAATTAATTTCCCCATATTTACTGTATTATTTTCTAATTAGTTGATGTTTTAGACATCACAGAGTAATAATTTTTTTTCATCATTAAGGTAACTATTAATCTTCAATAATCACTGCCAATGTTCATGTTCATTAGTTTCTGGTTCTTCCTTCATGAAATACTGTTTCAATGCTTTATTGTAGCATAAAGCTTATCCTGGTTTACAAGTCTTACAAGAGTAGGAAACATTCTTAGTTCTATCATGTAGAAAAAAAAGTTTCTAGTATGACCCCAGTGAGAGATTGCTTTTTGTTATCTGAGGACCAGTCCAGCTAAATACGGGGAGGCTCATCACCAATAAGCTAGCTACTATTATAGGTGAGGACTTCTATGATCTTGGCAACCCAGGAAACAAAAAAATCCAAAATGATCCTGATACCCATTGTATAGTAATACTTGGAAAGTTGTGGAAGAGGATGCTTAGAGGCACAGGAATTTCATGAGCTTATTTCTTTATCCATAAATGTTAATTTTACTCTTTGTATTCTAAATATGAGTTTTTTGTATGATGGACAACATGTAAACCTCCTATTTATGAGAAAATGTGGGTTCATCATCGAAGAAAAGATAAAAATACCATAGAAGATAAAATAGAGAACTTTGATTATATAAAATTAGTTTCTATACAGATGAATATAATACGGTTAAGAATAATGTGTAAACAATAGGAAAGAAACATCTTGGAACAAGTTTGTCTGATAAAGGTCTATTCTAAGATATATAGGGAAATGAGACAAATATGAGAGAAAAGGAACCACTCTTTAATTGATAAACGATTTAATGACATCAACAGGCAGTTCTTAAGGGAAGAAATGAAGGCTAAGTTAGTCCATATTTTGAAAAAATGCTCCAAATAATAACTAACTAGAGAAATGTAAATTAAAAAAATTTTGAAATTCCACCTCATAACTTCAGAATGGAAAAGATGAAAAAAAAGAGTAAAATGATAAATATCGAAGTGATTGTGTAGGGTCAAAGGAAGTACATTCATTCACTGTTGGTATAACTATGAATGAATATAGCAATTTATCATTATATAATAAAATTGTTAAACAGTATGTACCCTCTGCCCAACTAAACAGTATGGTGCCCAGCTATGTCACTGCTTGGTTTTTATATCAAAACAAGATCATATAAAAAGAAAAAAAAATCCTTTATATACCAAATTAATTTTAAAAACTCTTTTTTGTGGTGGCAAAAACAACAACTGGAAACTAAGGGGATGCCTACCAATTGAGGAATGATTGAATAAGTTGTGGTATATGACCATGATGGAGTACCACTGTGCTGTGAAAAATGAGGAAGTAGATGGTTTCCAAAAGAAATGGAAACACTAATATGAACAGATGGAGGGTGATGGAAGTAGAACAAAACAAAAAAAGTGTACTATAACTTTGACATTATTAAAAAATGAGCAGTTCCTAAAACCTTTACAAGCTGATGCAAAATAAAATGAACCGAACCAGGAGAACAATTTAGACAATAAGAAAAACACTGAAAGCAAAGAGCTTTGAAAGCTCTAAGAACTATAATCAATGAAATGACTATTCATGATTCCAGAGGACCAAAAATAAAACAGGCTTTCCAATGAAGAGAGATGATGGATTTATAACACAAGTGAGAACATTTTTGTATTATGGAAATGCATTTAAGGAATTTGTTGAGCTTGACTGTGCATATTTGTTACGAGAATTTTGTTTTTCATTCATTTTTTTTTCCATTAGGTAGGAATGGGGTGAGAGGAGAAAGAAATTTTTTTATGTTTTATTTAAAGTAGAGAAATGGAGAAAAGGGCTACCTGCATGATATGCTGCATGCAGTTTAAATTTAATTCAATAAACATTTATTAAGTGCCTACTATGTGCTAGGCACTATGCTAAGCACTGGAAATACAAAGAGGAAAAAGAAAGTCCGGGAACTCAAGAAGGTTATAATCTAACATGGGAAGACAACACTGAAAAGGAAGATGAAGAATATGTGTAGTAAAACAGGGGAAAGAAGGGACATTTTGTTCCGTGGAGTTGAAACTGAATAGAACTGAAGGTGAAGAGTAGAATGAGCTTGAAAGAAGATGGCGGCTGGTAAGCACGGACTAGAGTGAGCTCCCTACCCGAGTCCCTCCAAAAACCTATAAAAATGGCTCTGAACCAATTCTAGAATGGCAGAACCCACAGAACAGCAGAGGGAAGCAGGGCTCCAGCCCAGGACAGCCTGGATGGTCTCTGGGTGAGGTCTATTCCACACAGAGCTGGGAGCTGGGAACGGAGTGGAGCAGAGCCCAGCCTGAGCGGCGTGGACGATCCAGACCAGAAGCCGGGCGGAGGGGGCCCTAGCGCCCTGAATATGTGAGCTGCGGCAGTTACCAGACCCCTCGACCCACAAACACCAAAGACTGCGGAGAAGGTTAGTGGGAAAAGCTGCGGGAGTGGAAGGAGTTCGCGGTTTGGCTTCCAGCCCCAGGGGCAGTGGAGGTGGGGCAGCTACAGCTGTTGTTACTTCTGGCTCCAGGCCCACCTGGTGGGAGGAATTAAGTGGCTGATCAGAGCAGGAGTGCAACAGCCTGCTGAAGATCTAAGCTCAGTCTGGACTGGGGGTCCTTGGGGAAGGAGGAGTGCGGCTCTGACAGAGCTGGCACCTCCCCCCAAAACGTAGAACATAGAACTCGTTATTCTACAAGCAGTCATACCCCACTGAAAAACTCAAGGGTCAAGTTAGTTGGTTGGGAATATGGCCAGGCAGCGAAAACACGCCCAGATTCAGTCTCAGACTTTGGATTCTTGCTTTGGTGACAAAGAAGACCAAAACATACAGACAGAAGAAGACAACAAAGTCATAGAACCTACAACCAAAGTCTCCAAGAAAAACATGAACTGGCCCCAGGCCATAGAAGAACTCAAAAAGGATTTGGAAAAGCAAGTTAGAGAAGTAGAGGAAAAGTTGGGAAGAGAAATGAGAAGGATGCGAGAAAACCATGAAAAACAAGTCAATGACTTGCTAAAGGAGACCCAAAAAAATACTGAAAAATACACTGAAGAAAACAACACCTTAAAAAACAGACTAACTCAAATGGCAAAAGAGCTCCAAAAAGCCAATGAGGAGAAGAATGACTTGAAAGGCAGAATTAGCCAAATGGAAAAGGAGGTCCAAAAGACCACTGAAGAAAATACTACTTTAAAAATTAGATTGGAGCAAGTGGAAGCTAGTGACTTTATGAGAAATCAGGATATTATAAAACAGAACCAGAGGAATGAAAAAATGGAAGACAATGTGAAATATCTCCTTGGAAAAACCACTGACCTGGAAAATAGATCCAGGAGAGATAATTTAAAAATTATTGGACTACCTGAAAGCCATGATCAAAAAAAGAGTCTAGATACCATCTTTCAAGAAATTATCAAGGAGAACTGCCCTGATATTCTAGAGCCACAGGGCAAAATAGAAATTGAAAGAATCCATCGATTGCCTCCGCAAATAGATCCCAAAAAGAAATCTCCTAGGAATATTGTGGCCAAATTCCAGAGCTCCCAGATCAAGGAGAAAATACTGCAAGCAGCCAGAAAGAAACAATTTGAGTATTGTGGAAACCCAATCAGAATAACCCAAGATCTGGCAGCTTCTACATTAAGAGATCGAAGGGCTTGGAATGCGATATTCCGGAGGTCAATGGAGCTAGGATTAAAACCTAGAATCACCTACCCAGCAAAAATGAGTATCATGTTCCCAGGCAAAATATGGAGTTTCAATAAAATAGAGGACTTTCAAGCTTTCTCAATGAAAAGACCAGAACTGAATAGAAAATTTGACTTTCAAACACAAGAATCAAGAGAAGCATGAAAAGGTAATCAAGAAACGGAAATTGCAAGGGACTTACTAAAGTTGAACTGTTTTGTTTACATTCCTACATGGAAAGATGATGAGTATGATTCATGAGACCTCAGTATTAGGGTAGTTGAAGGGAATATGCATATATACGTATATATGTATGTATATATATATATATATGTTTATGTATATATATAAGTGAATGTGTATGTAGGTATATATCTATGTGTATGTGTATGTATGTGTATATATATGTGTTTATATGTGTATGTATATGTATATATATATATATATATATATATATATATATATATATGTAAAAGAGAGAGAGCAGACACAGGGTGAGTTGAAGATGAAGGGAAGATATCTAAAAGAAATAAAAAGAAATTAAGGGATGAGAGAGTAACATACTGAGAGAGGGAGATAGGGAGAGATAGAATGGGGTGGATTATCTCGCATAAAGGTGGCAAGAGGAAGCAGTTCTATGGGAGGAGGGGAGAGGGCAGGTGAGGGGGGAATGAGTGAACCTTGCTCTCATCAGATTTGGCCTGAGGGGGAATACCATAGATACTCAGTTGGGTATCTTACCCCACAGGAAAGAAGAGGGAGGAAGATAAAAAAAAAAATAAAAGGTGGGGGGATGATGGAGGGGAGGGCAGATGGGGGTGGAGGTAATCAAAACAAACACTTTGGAAAGGGGACAGGGTCAAGGGAGAAAATTCAATAAAGCGGGATGGGTTGGGAAGGAGCAAAATGTAGTTAGCCTTTCACAACATGAGTATTGTGGAAGGGTTATACATAATAATACATATGTGGCCTAGGTTGAATTGCTCAACTTCTTAGGGAGGGTGGGTGGGAAGGGAAGAGGGAAGAGAATTTGAAACTCAAAGTTTTAAAATCAGATGTTCAAAAACAAAAAAAGTTTTTGTATGCAACTAAAAAATAAGATACACAGGCAATGGGGCGTAGAAATTTATCTTGCCCTACAAGAAAGGAAGGGAAAAGGGGATGAGAGGGGAGGGGGGTGATAGAGGGGAGGGCTGACTGGGGAACAGGGCAACCAGAATATAAGCCATCTTGGAGTGGGGGGGAGGGTAGAAATGGGGAGAAAATTTGTAATTCAAAATGTTGTGATAATCAATGCTGAAAACCAAATATGTTAAATAAATAAATTGCATTTAAAAAAAAAAGTTTAGTAAAGATGTAAAACAGTTATCAATAAAAAAAAAAAAGAATGAGCTTGAAATCCAATTTCTGCCATTTATAAAGGATAACTTCAGGAAAAGTTTAGTATTCCACATTCCAGCCCTCCAATCACAGAGGATGTTGAGGGAGGTGGTATACAGAGTTTGACTTAGAAACATGATGATGAGATCAGAAGTAACCAGCTTATGGTAGTGGTGGTGGGCAGGGTGGTGGTGGGCAGGGTGGGGGCGGGAATCTTGTTCCTAGGCAGAGTGCATGATCAAGAGTGGGGTTACTATACTGTTAGTTTTGCTTAACTGTTTCATTTTGTTACAGGATACTTCTCATGAAGTGAGAATAATATGTAAATATTTGTAAGGTAAAAATAAATCGACAAAACTTTTAAATAAAGAAAAAAGAGTCTCCAAGGACGAGACAGTTGATGTATTGCAATGTATTCTGTTAGAGCAACTGGCTAATCTATGAGATACTAGATTTATTCAAAAGTTATATGCCAGTCTTTATGGCTTTATTTCTGGAAAACTACAAGGAATAGCAACTAAGAACACCTCAAAGGTCAGAGGTGCATCAATAGACAGTGCATTTCCCCCCTTTTATCCATATGGCAAAGAAAATAGTATATGGACAGTTTTACAGCCTTTTGGGCTTTGTTCCAAATTGATCTCTAGAATGGTTGGTTCAGTTTATAACTCCGTCAACAACTCATTAATGTCCTAATTTTCCCACATGCTTTCCAACATTTGCCATTTTCATTTTCTGTCATATTAGCTAATAGGTGGTACTTCTGACTTGTTTTAAACTGCACTTCTCTAATTTATTATCATTTAGAGCATCTTTCACCTGACTATATAGAACTTTCATCTAAAACTTGCCTATTCAGGTCCTTTGACCATTTTTCAATTGGGGAATAACTCAATCTAACAAATTTAACTATATTCTCTATATATTTGAGAAAGAAGCCTTTATTGGAGAAACCTGGCTATAAAAATTCCCCCCTCCTAGTTTTCTGCTTTCCTTTTAATTTTGGCTGCATAGGTTTTGTTTCTACAAAAATTTTTAATGAGATCAAAATTATCCACTTTATATCATGTAATGCTCTCTGTCTCTTGTTTGGTCATATATGCTTCCCTTATCCATGTATCTGACAGTTTAATTTTGCAAGATCCTCCAATTTGTTTATGATATACCTCTTTATGTCTAAATCATGTACACATTTTGATCTTTCCTTATTGTATGCTGTGAGATGTTGGTCTATATCTAATTTCTGATAAACTGCTTCCCAGTTTTCCCAGCAGTTTTTCTGAAAGAGTGAGTTCTTGTCCCCAAAGCTGGAATCTTTGCGTTTATCAAACACTAGATTACTATGGTCATTGTCATTCAGCTGTGTTCCACTCTTTGTAACCCCATCTGGGGTTTTCTTGGCAAAGATACTGGGGTGGTTTGCAGTTCTCTTTTCGAGCTCATCTTCTTGATAAGGCATCTATGGCAAAGAGGGTTAAGTGACTTGTCCATGGTCACACAGCCAGTAAGTGTCTGAGGACAGATTTGAACTCACAAAAATTAATCTTTCTGATTCCAGGCTTGTTATTCTATCCACTGCACTGCCAAGCTGCTCTACTATGTTTACTACCTATTCTATTGTGCACCTAATCTATTCCACCCATCCACCATTCTATGTCGTAGTCAGTACCAGATTGTTTTGATGATTACTGCTATATAATGTCATTTGAGATCTGGTATGGCTAGCCCAACTTCCTTCACTTTTTCCCATTAATTCCCTTGATATTCTTGATCTTTTGTTCTTCCAGATGAATTTTATTATTTTTTCTAGCTCTGTAAAATGATTTTGGTAGTTTTGATTGGCATGGCATTTAAGTAAAAGTGTCATTTTTATTCTATTGGCTCAGTCTACCCATGAACAACTAACATTTCTCCAACTGTTCAGATCTGACTTTATTTGTGTAAATAGTGTTGTGTAATTGTGTTCATGCAGTTTTTGTGCTTGCCTTGGCAGGTAGACTCCCATGTATTTTAGATTATCTGGAGGTATTTTAAATGGAATTTCACTTTCTATCCCTTTCTACTGGGTTTTAGTAGTAGTATACTAAGATATATATATATATATATATATATATATATATATATATATATATATATATATATATACATATATATATATACATATATATATATACACATATGCATGTATATATACTATAGTATATAGAAATGCTGATTTATGAATATATTTTATATTCCAAAACTTTGCTAAAGCTATTAGTTATTTCAACTGGCTTTTTAGTGGATTCTCTAGGATTCTCTAAGTATACTATCACAACATCTGCAAAGAGTAATGGTTTTGTTTCCTCATTGCCTACACCAATTCTTTCAATTTCTTTCTTTTCTTATTGCTAGGCTGGCATTTATCATAAAAATATTGAATAGTACCAATGACAATGGGCATCCTTGCTTCAATCCAGACCTTATTGGGAAGGCTTCTCATTATCTTCATTACAGATAATGATTGCTGATGTTTTAGATTGATACTACTTCTCATTTTACAGATTTGTTGTTGCTGTTTTTGTTGTGTCATTTCAGTTATGTCTGACTCTTTGTGATACCATTTGGGGTTTTCTTGGCAACTGGAGTGGTTTGCCATTTCCTTCTCTAGCACATTTTGCAGATGAGGAACTGAGGCAAACAGGGTTGAGTGACTTGCCTAGGGTCATACTGCTACTGAATGCCAAAGGCTGGGTTTTAATTAAAGTCCTCACCACTCCAGGGCTGACACTCCATTCACTGTGCTACCTAGCTGCCCATATCATTTTTTTTATATCATTTCAAGGAAAGCTACATTTAGTTTTGTTTTCAATGTTTTTAATAGGAACAAGTGTTGCATTTTGCCAAAAGCTTTATCTACATCCATTGAGATAATAATATGATATTTGTTGGTTAATTATGCTTATATCTTTTCTAACATTGTTTTTCTTGGAGGCTTTTGTTGTAGGCTCTATGACTTTGTTGTCTTCTTTAGGCTGTATGTTTTGGTCTTCTTTGTCACCAAAGAAAGAATCCAAAGTCTGAGACTGAATCTGGGTGTGTTTTCACTGCCTGGCCATATTCCCAACCAACTACCTTGACCCTTGAGTTTTTTCAGCAGGGTATGACTGCTCGTAGACTAAAGAGTTCTATGTTCCACGTTTGGGGGGGGATGTGCCAGCTCTGCCACACCAGCACTGCTCCTTCCCCAAGAACCCCCAACATTGACTGGGGGTTCAGCAGGCTGTGTATTGCTGCTCTGATCCGCCTCTTAATTCCTCCCACCAGGTGGGCCTGGGGCCAGAAGCAGCAGCAACTGTAGCTACCTCACCTCCGCTGCCCCCGGCGCTGGAAGCCGAACCTCGAACTCCTTCCACTCCCGCAGCTTTTTCCACTAACCTTCTCCGCAGTCTTTGGTGTTTGTGGGTTGAGGAGTCTGGTAACTGCCGCAGCTCACTGATTCAGGGTGCTAGGGCATGCTCTGCCGGGTTGCTGGTCTTGTTGGTCCACACCACTCAGGCTGGGCTCTGCTCCACTCCGTTCCCAGCTCCCAGCTCCGTGTGGGATAGACCTCACCCAGAGACCATCCAGGCTGTCCTGGGCTGGAGCCCTGCTTCCCTCTGCTGTTCTGTGGGTTCTGCCCCTTTTCTAACATTGAACCACCCCTATATTCCTTGCATAAAACCCACCTGGCCAGAGTCTATGATCTTTGTACTATATTGCTGTAATCTCCTTAGAAGCATTTTAGATATTTTTTTTCTCGCATCAATATTCACCAGGTAAATTGCTCTATAATTATTTTTCTCTGTTTTTGTTCTTCCTGATTCACATATCAGCACCATATTTGTATCACAAAAGGAATTTCGTAGGACTCCTTCTTTGCCTGTATTCCCAAATAGCTTATATAGTATTGGAATTAATTGTTTTTTAAATGTTAGTTCAAATTCACTTGTGAATCCATCTTGTACTGAGGATCTTTTCTTAGGGAGATCACTGATGACTTTTTTAATTGCATTTTCAAAAATGTAGTTATTGAAGTAAATTGTTTCCTCTTCCACTGATCTGGGCAATTTAAATTTTTGTAAATATTCATCCATTCACTTTGATTGTCAGATTTATTAGTATATTACTGGTCAAAATAACTCCAAATGATGGTTTTAATTTCCTTTTCATTGGTGGTGTTTTTTTAAAAATTTTTAAAAAAAATTATTAAGTAGACATCTGTGGTTCTGTTCTGCTACTTTGTTATATGACAAGTACAGTACATTTTGGCTTAGACTACCATTTGTTTGTTGAAGCATGGTTGCTCTAACAAGTCATTTGCTACTTGCATAATATTCAGTAAGCTCTTAATTCACCTTTTGGATATATTCTTGTAAGATAATGTTTGAATTACAAACTTTTTCATGTATAATCCCATTTTGACAAGTATTGTAGAAAATCCCCTTAGGTCATCTATTTCCTTTCACTGAGCAATACCTTGTCATTTGGTCAAAGGTATCAACTCCTACATTATTCTTAGTATAAAATAGAAAATGGAGGTAATTGGAGAGACAGACACACAGAAACAGAGAGAAAAGGAGAGAGGAAGGGAGAGAAGGAGAGAGGGAAGGAGGGAGAGAAAGAGAGAGAGAGAGAGAGAGAGAGAGAGAGAGAGAGAGAGAGAGAGAGAGAGAATTCCAGTGTAAAGGTAGAGTCAAATGGTATGTAATAAGGACATAGAGAGTTCTATAGTTCTATGCAAGGAATAGCAAGATTATCACTGTAACTGGATCAGAGAATAAAAAAAAAGGAATACCATATAAAAAAAGAAAAGTTGTTGACATGGATCAAATTTGAATGAATCATATTATAAAAACAAAGGCAAGAAGAAATGTTTTTTTTAAAGCATAGTGCAAAGACTGCAAACTTTACAATTAAAGATTTTAAGGATAGAATTATCAAGTGAAATAAAAAAGTCAACAAGATGTATATAAGAATCAGTTTCTTTAAGTTTTCTGTATATTTTCTGCTTTAGAGAATGTGATCATGTTAACCTAAGTTAAAAGTCAAACATTTAATGTCATTTAATTCAATGATAAACATTTCCTCTTAGCTTTTTTACACAGTACCATCATAGGGGAAAACACACACACACACACACACACACACACACACACACACACACATTTTGCCTGCCAACTTCTTAGTTTTACTTCAAGGCAGTGGACAAGATGACTAGACTAAATGTTTCTTGTCATTTCATTTTATCTCCATGTCCCTGTTAAATGGGCACCAAAAGCATGAGACAAAAAAATTTATATTGTGATTCATATAACCATTTTCATTCATAAAATGTTGGTTATGCAATCAATCATTTTTTTTTTACTCGGCTACTCATCTCTATTATGGTGACCTTGTTTCTGTGCTATTTAATTATTGCTTTGGAAATATTTCTAAAATTCCTTTAACCACATACTTCCTTCATTTTCTCTCTTACCCTGACTCTTCAAAAACAATGATTCACAAGCATTTGCTCTCATATACTTTAATTCTAATAAAGGAAATGATTAATTTTGTCAAGAATTTGTACTTGAGTTTTTTCAGTCATTCCTAATATGATCCTGATTGGGAGATTATGTAGATGTTAGAGGATGTTTTTAAAATCCTAATGACTTGTTATCAATGTGACTTCAGGCAAATCACGACCATTCTCAGCTTGTTCCCTCATATGCAAAATGAAGATAATGTTAGTTTCAACTTAACTCCAAAATTGTAGAGATCAATTTAAACTAATAATTATTCTTGGTTGGTTGAGATGTCTGAGAAATTTAAAATTTTTCATGTGCTTTCTCTAAGCTTTTTTTTTAAAGAATGTAAGAGTAAGACCTTTCTTTTAACTGTGGTATGTGATTATTTTTATAAAAGGGTATCATTGAAGAAATGAGTTCATAGCATGCCTTCAAAACTACCTGTGTATTAAAAAGGCAAAAGTCATGATAAGTAATAAAGATCAGAAAACTGTGTCTTTTCCTATTACTCTAAATCATGTGTTTTTCCTTTTTATATCATACTATACTGTATTGTCATTATTGGTGTCATTATCCCATCCCATCTACTAGACAATAAATATGGTACATAGAGTAAGCACTTAAGGAAAGGCTAGACATAGTAAATGTGCAAATATGGTAGGGTAAGATAACAGAGAAGGTATAGTTATTGATAAATGGTCACAGATTTTAAGTACTAGCACAGTTGTGCTTTATATTTGTCTTTGCATTATTAATGATTACTATAGTGCCTAGCACATAGCATGTGCTTAATAAATGTTTGTTAAAACAAATTAAATTGGGGGGGGCAGAACCAAGATGGTGGCTGGAAATCAGGGACTTGTGTGTACTCTCCTCCAGGTTCCTCCAAACACCTATAAAATGACTCTGAACAAATTCTAGAGCTGCAGAACCCACAAAATAGCAGAGAGAAGCAAGGCTCCAGCCTATGAAACCCTGGATGGTAGTGGGGAAGGATCTATCACATGGAGCTGGGAGTGAAATGGAGCAGAACCCGCAGCAGGAGCAACCAGACTGGGAGCTGGGCGGAACAGGCCACAGGGCCTTGAATCATTGAGCTGTGGCATTTACCAGACTTCTCAACCCACAAACACCAAAGACCACACAGAAGGTTAGTGGGTAGAACTGCTAGAAGAGAGTGAAAGGAGTGCATGGTCGGCCCCAGCCCCGGGGCCATGGAAGTGGTACAGCTCTGGGGTTGCTTCCAGCTGCAGTTCCAGCTACAGTTGCTTCTGGCCCCAGGCCCACCAGGTGTGTGGAATTAAGTAAAGCATCAGAGCGGGAGTACAGACACTGCTTAGAACTGAGTTGCGGTCCAGGTTGGCAGTTCTTGGAGGAGGAGGAATGCTGGTGTGGCATAGCTTGCAGTGTAGAAGTAGCCCTGAAAACAGCAGCACAAGGCCCCTAAAGCTTGGGACAAAGTACTCTCTGCTCTACAGGCAGTCATACCTTTACAAAAAGCTCAAGGGTCAAGTAGTTAGCTGGGAACATGAACAAGCAGAGAATACAGACTGAGATTCAGAATCAGACTTCGGAATATTTTTTGTGACAAAGAAGACCAAAACATACAGCCAGCAGAAGTCAACAAAGTCAAAGAGACTACATCAAAAGCCTCCAAGAAAAACATGAACTAATCTTAGGCCAGGGAAGAGCTAAAAAGGATTTGGAAAAGCAGGTAAGAGAAGTAGAGGAAAAATTGGGAAGAGAAATGAGAGTGATACAAGAAAACCATGAAAAACAAGTCAATGAATTGCTAAAGGAGACCCAAAAAATACTGAAGAAAATTACACCTTAAAAAATAGACTAACTCAAATTGCAAAAGACATCCAAAAAGCCAATGAGGAGAAGAATGCCTTGAAAGGCAGAATTAGCCAAATGGAAAAGGAGGTCCAAAAGATCACTGAAGAAAATACTACCTTAAAAATTAGATTGGAGCAAGTGGAAGCTAGTGACTTTATGAGAAATCAAGATATTATAAAACAGAACCAAAAGAATGGGAAAAAAATGAAAGACAATGTGGACTATCTCATTGGAAAAACCACTGACCTGGAAAATAGAGTCAAGAGAGATAATTTAAAAAATTATTGGACTAATTGAAAGCCATGGTCAAAAAAGAGCCTAGATATCATCTTTCAAGAAATTCTCAAGGAGAACTGCCCTGATATTCTAGAAGCAGAGGATAAAATAGAAATTGAAAGAATCCACTGATCACCTCCTGAAAAGAGCCCAAAAAGAAAACTCCTAGGAATATTGTCATCAAAATCCAGAGCTCCCAGATCAAGGATAAAATGCTCCAAGCAGCCAGAAAGAAGCAATTTGATTATTGTGAAAACAATCGGAATAACACAAGATCTAGCAGCTTCTACATTAAGGGATCAAAGGCCTTGAAATGTGATATTCTGGAAGTCAGTGGAGCTAGGATTAAAACCAAGAATCACCTACCCAGCAAAACTGAGTATCAAGCTCCAAGGCAAAATATGGACTTTCAATAACATAGAGGACTTTCAAGCTTTCTAGGTGAAAAGACCAGAGCTGAATAGAAAATTTGACTTTCAAATGCAAGAATCAAGAAAAGCCTGAAAAGGTAAACAAGAAAGAGAAATCATAAGGCACTTATCAAAATTGAACTGTTTTGTTTACATTCCTACATGGAAATATGATGTACATAATTCATGGGACCTTTCTCAGTGTTCAGGTAGCTGAATGGGATATATGTAACATAGTCAGAGGCACAGGGTGTGTTGAATATGAAGGGATGATATCTAAAAATATAGAATCAAATTAAGCAGTGAGAGAAGAATATATTGAGAGAGGGAGAAAGGGAGAGATATAATGGTGTAAATTATCTCACAAAATTGGCAAGAAAAAACCATTCTGTTGGAAGGAAAGAGGGGGCAGGTGAGGTGTAATGAGCGAGTCTTGCTCTCATTGGATTTGATTTCAGAAGGCAATAACATACACACTCAATTGGCTACCTTACCCCATATGAAAGTAGGGGGAAGTGGATAAAAAAGGGGGACAATAGAAGGGATGGCAGACAGGGGGAAGAATCAATCAAAAGCAAACACTTTTGAAAAGGGACAGGGTCAAGGGAGAAAATTGAATAAATCGGGACAGCATAGGAGGGAGGGAAATATGGTTAGTCTTTCAGAACATGACTATTTATGAGAGTGTTTTGCATAGTGATATGTGTGTGGCCTGTGTTGAATTGCTTGCCTTCTTAGGGAGAGGTGGGGAGAGGGGGGGAGGAGGGGAGAGAATTTGGACTCAAAGTTTTAAAAGCAGATGCTCAAAAAAAGGTTGTTTTGCCATGCAATGGGAAAATAAGATTTACAGGCAATGGGGCATAGAAATCTATCTTGGCCCATGAGAAAGTAAGGAGAAAAGGGACAGGGGGGATGGGAAGAGAGGTTAAAGAAGGGAGGGCTGACTGGGAAACGGGGCAATCAGAATATATGCCATCTTGGAGTGGGGGGAGGGTAGAAATGGGGAGAAAATTTGTAACTTAAAATCTTGTGGAAATCAATGCTGAAAACTAAAAAAGAAATCAAATAAAAAAGACTTTAAAAACAAATTAAAAATATTTAAAATTTAAAAAGAAACAGGTAAGAACAAATATTTTAGCAAATTTCTCTTATAAAGGTCTGATATCCATCATATGTAAGTAACTGATTCAAATTTACAAAACTAAAAACCATTCCTCAATAAATAAATGGCTAAAAGACATGAGCAGGCAGTTTTAAAGAGGAGAAATCCAAGTTATTAACAAGTATATGAAAAAAAGTTCTAAGTCATTAGCTGTTGGCAAAAAGTATTAATATTCTATAGTCATTCAGTTATTTTACAGACTAATAATTAAATAAATGTAAATTAAAATCATGTTGAGGTTCTACCTCAAAACCATCAAATTGTTATTGATAAAAGAAGATGGCAATTGTTTGAGGAGCTGTGGGAAAATAAACACACCAGTTCCCTGTTGGCAGGGCTGTGAATGAGTCTAGCCATTCTGGAAAGCAACTTCGAACTATGCCTCCAAATTGTCTATGTACTTTGACCCAGCTATACAACCACTAAGCCTTTATAACAAAGAGATCAAAGGAAGAGGGAAAGGTTGCATACAAACACACTTATAGCTCTTTTCATAAAGTCTAAAATGTAAACCAGTAGTTATCCTCGTATTGGGGAATAGGTAAACATATGGTGTTTATACACAGTGAAATATTAATGTGCCACAAGAAATAATGAAATGAAGAATTTCCTACCAAAATGGGGAGACCTATATGGATTGATGAAGAGTGAAGCAAGCAGAATTAAGAGAAAAATTATAAAACTGCATCATTCAGAGAATAGTACTTACAACATTATACAGAAAAATCAACATTGAAAGACTTTTAACTCTGATCAATATAATTATATAACCTCAGGTTTAAAAAACTGCTAATGAGACATTCTACTTATCATCTCTACCAGAGAGGTTATGAATTTAAAATGCAGAGAGAGACATATATTTTGGGGACATGACCAATATGAGGATTGATTTTTGTTAGGCTATGCATGTTAAGAATGAGGGTTTTATTTTATTTTTCAATACATAGGTAGTGGGAGGGATTTAGTAATGTATATAAATGAATTAATAAAATTATTTGAAAATATTTGTTAAATTGAATTAATATATAAAGGAATATAAGCATTATAAGACAAGTGCACACAAAATGCTACAGGATGAGATGTCAGAATGGGAGAAATCTCTTTTTTTGTTGGAGAATCAGGAAACACACTTGGAAAGTGTAGCTATATAACAAAGCATTGAAGTTATACATGTAGGAAACAAATTATATGGCACACAACATTTACATGTCATTGTTTATTAAATAGTAGTTTTATGTTTGGGTTAGTTCCCATTGTATTATTATAACTTGAGTCTGTTCTAATTGCTATTTGCGCTCGTCTTAACTACCCTTTAATACTGTAAGCTTTCTTAGGACATCAACCATGTCTTTGTTTCCCACAGATAACCTAGAATAGTCCTCATAAGGAATTAATACGTGTTTGGGTAAAATAACTGAATGACTATAGAATATTAATACTTTCTGCCAACAGCTAATTCATAGCATTGTTTTGCTGTCATTTTCTATTGGCTAAATATACCATGATGGGTTTACTGAATGTTTCTTGCAGTTGATGCTTGGTAGAGTGGTTTGTGTTAATTTAATGGAATCTTCTACAAATAAGAAGTCATAACAAATAAGTGTTAGACCTGCAACTGCTATACCAATTGTTTTTATATAAAGGAAATTGCTTTGCCTATTCAAGGTAAATGAAAGCAATTTAATCATCAGAGCTCAATGCAAGCCTTGAAATTAACATCACTTCCAAAAAGCTGTGTTAAAAGCAGTTTAAAACAAACGCATTTTACATCACGAGAATTCCCTTACAGCATTGCCTCATTACATAGTATTGTTCATGCAAAGTAAACAACCTAAAAAAAACTGCGGTACAAATCTGAAGTAGAGATTTTTGCCTCTTCTTTTACTTTTATTATATGCCAGAAGAAAGAAAAACATCTCCCAAATCTTTTAAGTCAGTCAACAACATTTATTGGCATCTAGACATAGCACTAAAAACATCCACAAGATTCAGAAAGCATTCCCTTTGAATGGATCAGGTGGGGTTTCAAGGTATTGACAATACAGTCCCCATTTTTGTTGCCAATAGCTCTTTGGTTTCAACTAGAAATATTTTAACAATCTGATTCTAGGGCTATCAGTTAACAGTGACCATAGTTGTCTTTAGACAAAACAAACAAAAACAATCCTTCCACAACAGTAAAGTAATAAGAAATACAGATATATTTACTTTTTGCTCTTCTAATTTTTCTTCTTACATGACCCAGAACAATTTTTTTCATCCTGACATAATATAGGAGGAATTGACTCATCTATTTACAGTATATTTCCCTGTCCTATACCTTGCAACTTGAAATCATTAGTGCTTTTATACACTTTACTTTTAGATTGCTTAAAGTGTTTTTATGTAGAGTCTGTTTACTTTGAATAGCTTAGAGAAATTTCAGTAGTATAATAAAAAGTTTCTTTATGTTCTCCCCCTCTCCCTCCATCAAGTTGGAAAAATGGAAATATTTCTTACTCTCTTGCCAGCCACATGTAAGAATCAAACCATGAAGTCTGACACATCAATTCTTACCTCAATGTCTTTCCGATACAATCTAATTTTCTAAGCATATTTTAGGATGTAAACAAAGATGAAAAACTTATTCTATGAAATGATGAATGAGATCCAATCTTATGGATTTTATAAAAAAATAAAATTCCAATATCATTGTAAGATATTTAGTTTTGTACATTTGTATAATACTTACAAAGCACTATAGCATCGAGCAGGGGAGTAAAGTGCATGGCTATCAAGTCTCGTGCAGTCCACAACTCCCGACTAATGCTCAAATCAGGTTAAAATGCAATTGGGAAATATTTGACAACAAAAATAAAAATAAAATAGAATATAGTCAATATCACATTTTAATACTAAGGCCATGTATGACTTTTAGAGATCCTTATATATGGTTTAATGATCCCCGTTTCTATTTGAGTTGGACATCACTGGAGTATCGCATCTCCTTTTATCCTCATAGAAAGCTGCTGATGTAAATAATAGATCAGAAGGTCTTGAGGTGGAAGGGGTCATCAAAGTCTATCTAGCTGAATCCCCTAATTCTATAGATGAGGGAAATGAAGATTAAGAAAGTTGTGACATGCCCATGGTTTCATAGTTCATAAATGTCTAAATTTATATTTGAATCTAGGTCTTCTTGAATCTAATTTCAGCACCTCATGTAATATGCAGCACCATCTTCCTTTAGGGAGATGACATTATTCCCATTTAGAGGTCAGGAAACAAAGAGCAACTATGTGGCACAATGGATAGAGGTCTGGGACTGGTGTCAAGATTATTCATTTTTTATGAATTCAAATCTGGCCTCAGATATTTACTAGCTATGTGACCCTGGATAAGTGGTTTAACCTTGTTTGCCTCAGTTTCCTCATCTGTATAATGAGCTAGAGAAGAAAGTGGCATACTACTCTAGTGCCTTTGCTAAGAAAACCCCAAATGAGGTCACAAAGAGCCAGACATGCCTGAAATGACTGAACAACAGCAAACATATGTACTTACCAAAGCTGAAACAAATTTATTCAGTTCTAAATATCTTTCATAAGTTACCCTTGAATTTGAATGGATCCCTTACAGTTCCTTTATTTGTTTCCTTCCTTCCTACTTTGTTTTAAATGAAATTTAGATTGAACTACTTTGTATATGTGAACTAAGCCTGGTAATTCTAAAAATCTTTTGTCCCCTATCTGTGACCGATATATTCTATACTCTGATTTTCTTTCAGCTTGAAAAATCCATGTCCTAAAAGAAAGTTGTCCTTTGAGTCATTTCCAAGAGACAATAATTATACGTCCAATGTCTTTCTGCCATTTAATTCACCATTTCTATCCATGATTTCAATTTCCTTTGCTCCCTTTATGGGGTCCTTGATTGTACACTTCTGCAGGGAACAATGTCTTGATCTTTTATACAGATCTACAAGGGGCCCACTACAGAGGTCTAAAGTCAATGGATGCTTGGTAAGTAATGAAATACATGGAGCTTGATCCGGTAAATTTTTATCCACTGAAGGTCAGCTCCCTTTGTTATATGTTCCCCCAAGCAAGCCAACCTCATAAGAGTAGAGGGAAGTAAAAGCCTTTCCCTTTTCTCTCCTAAATAATACTAGTTTATATTTATATGACATTTTCAGATTTATCAAGTGCTTTCAAATAATTTATCTTATTGTATTTTAAAAATCATTTGAAGTACTTATTTTATATAGGAGAACAAAGATCCCAGAGATTAAATAATGTTCTTGTTATCACATACAGGAAATATCAGAGGCAGATTTTGAACCCTAGTCTCTCTTGACCCCAGGTTCTGCACTTTTTCCACCACACCGGTCTCCTCCCTGGGTTTGCAAACACTCTGCCAGTCAGACAGATAAGAGAAAGTGTTACTTTTGCATTGTGGATTGTGATATATCATTTCTTCATAAGTCAAATTTGAAAATTCATGTAAATGCTACCATGGTAGTGTCAAATGGCGAAAAAAGAACAAAAGAGATAATAGCCGAAGATACATACTCAAATGCTTCTGTAGAACTAAGAACCAATCAATTTGTCTTAAACATGAATGTGCTATCCCCACTATTGTTCTACCCTCCAAACTAGACCTTCAGCTGTCAATCCTTGAAGGAGCTAAGATTTTTTTAGCAATCAAGTGGCTTTGATTGTGTCTTTGAGTGAATCAAGAGTCTTTGATGACCTGCTTAAGTCACATGAAAGCCCAAGTCACATGAGTTTGAGTCACATGGTTGTGATACCCTATGACCCTGAAGAAGTGTATTTATACTCCAAGGTTGGCATTTTGCTTGGGGTCTCACTCATTGGAAGAGCATTCCTATGATTATGCCAGAGGAGACTCTGAGTAGCCATTAAGGAGCCCCCTGGCTTTGAAAACCCAGATGTTGGTGCTTCTCTCTCTGGTAACTCTGGATATACTGCTATGGACAGACAGCTAGAAGCCCTGTCTGCTGATTTGTGTTATTTGTTCTGTTTATATAATTTCTGCTTGTAATTTCTGTTTGTTTTTACTCTGAAGTTCAGAGTGCTGACTTTTTCCCCTGAACTAAGTGAATGATATATGTATGTGTAATTAAAGTGATATTGTAAACATGTTAAAGTTGCTTTCCTTAGAAAAGCAGATCAAAGAATCTGTGCTAGCAGCCCTCCTGTGTGCTGGTGTTATTGGCCTTATACCCCCACAGCAGCTGCTAGTAACATTGTTGTTACACCATCTTCCATGGCTTCCTTCAAGACTCAACTCAAATCTTACTTTCTGCAAAAGGCTTTTGCCACCAGCAGCCTAGTGACTTCTCTCTGATATTACTTTCCATTTACAATGTATATAACTTCTACATGCATAGCTTTTGCATATTGTCTCCTGTATTATAATATGAGCTCTCTGTGGACTGTATTTTTGCCTTTCTCTCCATCACTTACTTTAATGTAAGTTCTCTGCACATTTTAAGTGCTTAATCAATGAGTGTTGACTGACTCACTGTTGAGTCAGTCAACTGTTCAATATACCTATTTCATAGCATGCCTATAAGTTATTATGAATGGATAAATGATAAAGCATTTTTAATCTCACACTATATACAGAAAATCAATCATCTCATTTAATATTATTTACACTGATAATACTTTATTTGATTTTCATGGTGAATGATATGACAGTGCTAAGGACTTTGTTAATGACAATTTGTGTTTCCATGTCTTCACTATCTTAGGCAGAGGTAATTGCCAGGGCATATTTCTACAAGGTGCTATTTCTCTGGACAGTGGTTATCAGGTAGAGGTAGAAGCCAGGCCTGCCGGGGAGGCATTTGGGGAGGTGCTGATGTCCCAGTGAATCTCAGGCTTATCAATGGCAATTGTATTAGTGGAGATAACCACTACATTTTGGCAGCTTTTATTGAGATTTTGTGCTTACAAACTACCTTGATGGAACACTAGCAACATGGTCAGTCAGTTAATGAGCATTTATTAAGCATCTAAAGTGTACCAGGCATTGTGCTAAACACAGGGGATGTAAAAAGAGGCAAAATATAAGCAAAACTGCCCTCAAGGAGCTAACGATATAATGGATCACAATCAGCATGGTATATTGAGACTTAATTAGAAAGGACACTTTTCTTTATCACTGCTTAGACTATAATTTTTAATATTTTGACATTTCTTCTTCCTCACTACATTTCTTTGACTACTCTTTCCTTATCTATCTCACATAGCACTCTTTTGTACCTTTTCTTTCTTTCTTGGGAGGGAGTGGGGAAAGGAAGGGCAATTGGTGTTAAGTGACTTGCCCAAAGTCACACACCTAGAAAGTATGTCGTGTCTGAAACCATATTTAAACTCAGGTCCTCCTGAGTCCAGGGCAAGTGCTCTACTCACTGAGTCACCTAGCTGCCTCTTTTGCCCCCTTCCAATTGGTATATCCAGAATTGAATTTTATTATTTTTGTTGACCTCTTAATCTGTTCCATGAGGGCCAGTCACATTTTTCCGCTGATCTCAAAGACCAACCAGTGCCTTCCCATATGCTAAAAGAATAGGAGGCAATAAATAAATCAGTTTGAATGAAATGTAATGAAATTTTATTCATCAAACAGCCAACATTTATTAAATGTCTAGTACACTCCAGTCACTGTGTTAAGTCCTTTACAAATATTACCTCATTTGATTCTCACAATAATACTGGGAGGTAGGTGGTATTATTATTCCCATTTCACATTTGAAGAAAGAGGCAAGGAGCAAAAGACCCTCAGAGCAAAAGTAGATTTAAGAATTGAATTATGCTGATGATTCAGGTCAAAATGAAACTTTTTTGGGAAAAAAGGAATGAATTATCCATTATTTATTTGGGGCCAAATTAGATTAACCAAACAATTACTTGTTCAGTTCTAGATTTAATCCTATACTTGGACTATATTACTTCTGACTGCAGGGAGGCAAAGAGCCTTGTGTCTCAGAAATTAAATTTCAGGCAAGATTTTCAAAGAAAAGCAAAGAGTTGAAGTAATCATCATTTACATACAGACCTTGGTTCAACCCACAACTAGTTATGATTATTATTTTAATCATAATAGCCCAAACTGCCCATGTTAGAATATAATCCAAATATCATGTAAAGTAACCAAGAAACTTTATGTTTTTACAGATAAAAATAAATTAATGCAATATACGGTTTAGTGTCATGTAATGGGAAGTTCTACCCACAAAGCTCTCATCTGTTTGAGCTAACAACTTAAGCTTAGATTCCAAAGAATGTTATATTATTGTGGGAAAAAATGATGGGCTGCAATAGGGAGACCTACCACAATTTAAGCCCTGTTTCTAATGCTACTGGCTATGAGATCTTGGACAATTTACCTAACCTTTCTTAGTTTCATTTTCGTTATTTATAAAATGATGTTTGTATTCTTCACAGATTCAGCATGGAAGTCAAATGGAATGTTGTGATAAACTATGTGTAACCATAAATTGTTATATAAATTTAAACTTTTAGAAACTAGTATTGCTATTATCACTAAGTAATCAAGTGAGATAACATAAAAACACTTTGCAAAAATACCATCTGAATGTTAACTATAAATGTTTTAGTGTTACCCCATATTATTATACATGCAATTTTAGATGTTATTACCATCACATAAAACCTCTGATCCTGAACCATGACTTTATGCATATTTGGAAAAGAGAATGATAATAAGCTTTTTAAAAAATCCTTAACTTTTAGCCAAGACTTTGTTATTTTTTTTTAGGCAAGACTTTCTTATTTATTATTACTCCTGTGTGAAACAAAAGAAGGAATTCTGTTTCCACAGGATTAAAATACTCCCAGCTTTGAGTGATAATAGAATGTAAGTCAGAGGTGACTGGTTCTAATCAGAACCGTGACCTAGCAGAACTAGGCTTCTGGTCAGGTAAAAGGTCAAAAGCTTGTATACATGCTTATGGAGCTGCTTGAGGGGGAACATATTAAGTAAGAGAACATGAATTGGGCAGTTCAGGAGCTTGCATCTAGCTAATGGAGAGCAAGGGGGGAAATTTGAATTTGGAACAGCATAAAAAGACTTGTATTTGTTTGAGCAAAGGTACTCTCCATTCTGGAGGTATCCATTCACTAGGAATATAAAATACATGTAAAATAAAATGAGACCTTTCCTGGCTTCACAATGAGCACTGGTCTTTCTAGAGTAAGTAAGCTTCTCACACTCAAATTAAATATCCAACTATTTCCATAATCATAAGAATCCGATACACTGTGAGAAGTTTATAAAGAAAACACAGAAATATTCTTTCATTTAAAATTGTAATTCTTTTTGTAAAAATGAAATAAAGGAAATAATTCTTATAAATAACATGGCTATGCAATGTTGTTTTGAAGCATATCTGTGCACAATGATTTCTAGACACCTCACTCTAAGGTATCAGATCAAGGTGCTTCTCCCTTAACTTATTTACTGACAAATCTTTGCAGTCTTCATAATAAGTGGCTTAAATTCTGGTTTGGTCCCTTATTGGCCATGTGAGGAAAGGGAAGCCCCTTTATTTCTCTGAGCTTCTAGTTTCTCAGGTATAAAACAAGGGTCACAGATCATCCATTCAGCAGTGAACATAACCTTCTCTAGTCCAGGGGTTCTTATCCTGCTGTATACCACCAGATCCATGGATAGATTCAGGTAGTCTCTGAACTAAGATGAGAAAAAAAAGAGACTACATTCTTATTTCAATATAATTAGTTTCATTTGAAAACATTATTCTGAGAAGGGGTCCAAAAGTTTCAGTAGAATGTCAAAGAACTTTAGGACCTAAAAAAGCTCAAGATCCCCTGGTCTAGTTCATTTTCCTTATTTTATAGATACCCTGAGAGGATCAATGCTTTTTCCTTCATCACACAGACTATATATGGCACAGCTGGGTTTAGACCCCTAGAATCTTCACATCTAGCATTCTTCCCCTATGCACAGAACTATACTATCTCTTCTATACAAGATTATAATCCTTGACTCTCAGTGGTTGTAAAGTCCAAAGGGTCAAAATGCAAGTACAGTCAGTTCTCTCTTTAGTAAGTGTTCCTTTCTGTTTACCTCTACGTAAAGAAATTTTTAAGTAATGTATGTATGCCCCTGCCCACACACTTCAGTTAGCCCATATAACAAAGGCATACATAAAATACTACCTTTATCCAAGTCATAAAATATACTAAAATGCAGACATGTCAAAAACTCTAGCATGATAATAAACAGAATTATGAAATAAATGTAAATTCAATGATAAAATATGCACAGCACTGTACAATAAAATCAACATAGGTGTGGAGTATCTTCCTCCTTCCACAATGACTGCACTTAGCCTTTATAAATGGTGGTTGGCTATGGGGCATTTTTATGAAGCTATTGAGAGACATTTGTACAATGACTCTCTTTTTGTCCTTGTATACTTGATGACAACAAACAATATTATCTTCAACTAGTCTTTGAACTTTTAAAAATCGTGAAGAATTTGGATCCATCTTTTTTCAATACAAGAAAAAAGTCACTCAAATGATGAAATGTTTCTGTCAACTGTTTTTGGTTTCATCTCAATTTCCAAGGCGTCTCTTTCTTTTTCTGCAATCTTTGCAGCTAGCAGTTCGATCAGATCCTTGTTAGTTCTCCAGGAGGCTCACCTCCTCTGCATCATTCTCATCCACTCCTAGCTCCTATTCTTGTGCTAATTTTACAGTCTTGTTACTTCTTCAAAAAATTTCATCCTTGTCAAATACACAAAAAATATAAAGGAACAGCAGAAACACTTTTCCTCAAATTTCCTTTTTTTTTCTCTTAACAATTATTTTAATATTTAATATTTGAGATTTCAGCATTGATTTCCACAAGATTTTGAGTTACAAATTTTCTCCCCATTTCTACCCTCCCCCACTCCAAGATGACATATATTCTCACTGCCCCTTTCCCCAGTCAGCCCTACCTTCTGTAACCCCCCCCCCAATTCCCTTTCCCCTTACTTTCTTGTACAGGAAGATAGCTTTCTTTGCCCCTTTCCCTATATATCTTATTTCTCAGTTGTATGCAAAAACAACTTTTTTTGAGCATCTGCTTTTAAAACTTCGAGTTCCAGACTCTCTCACTTCTTCCCTTCCCACCCACCATCCCTAAGAAGGCAAGCAATTCAACATAGGCCACACATGTATCATTATGTAAAACACTTCCATAATACTCATGCTGTGAAAGAGTAACTGTATTCCCCTCCATCCAATCCTGTCCCTCTTTATTCAATTTTCTCCCTCGATCCTGTCCCTTTCCAAAAGTATTTGCTTTTGATTACCTCCTCCCCCTATATGCCCTCCCTTCTATCATTCCTCCTTTTTATCTCCTTCCACCTTCTTTCCTGTGGGGTAAGATACCCAAGTGATTGTGTATGTTATTCCCTCCTCAAGTCAAATCTGGTGAGAGCAAGATTCACTCATTCTCCCTCATCTGCCCTTCCTTCCCTTCCCTTGCCACTTTTATATGAGATAATTTACCCCACTGTATCTTTCCCTTTCTCCCACTGTCAATATATTCCCCCCCTCATCCCTTAATTTGATTTGATTTTCTTAAGATAGCATCCCTCCATATTCAACTCACCCTGTCCCTCTGTCTATATATATATATATATATATATATATATATATATATATATATATATATATATATATATAGACAGAATATATATATATAGACAGAATATATATATAGACAGAATATATATATATAGACAGAATATATATATGTATATATATATATAAATATATATATATATTTATATATATATATATACATATATATATATATATATATATATATATATATATATATATATATTCCCTTCAACTACCCTAACACTGAGAAAGATATAATGAATTATAAACATCATCTTTTCATGTAGGAATGTAAACAAAACAGTTCAACTTTAGTAAGTGCCTTATGAATTCTCTTTCTTGTTTACCTTTTCATACTTCTCTTGATTCTTGTTCTTGAAAATAAAATTTTCTATTCAGCTCTGATCTTCTAATGGAGAAAGCTTGAAAGACCTCTATTTTATTGAAAATCCATATTTTGCCTTGGAGCATGATACTCAGTTTTGCTAGGTAGGTGATTCTTGGTTTTAATCCTAGCTCCTTTGACCTCCAGAATATAATATTCCGAGCCCTTTACTCCCTTAATATAGAAGCTGCTAGATCTTGTATTATCCTGATTGTGTTTCCACAATACTCAAATTGTTCCTTTCTGGCTGCTTGCAATATTTTCTCCTTGATCTGGGAGCTCTGGAATTTGGCGACAATATTCCTAGGAGTTTTCTTTTTGGGATCTTTTTCAGCAGGCGATTGGTAGATTCTTTCAATTTCTATTTTACCCTCTGCTTCTAGAATATCAGGCAGTTTTCCTTGATAATTTCTTGAAGATGATATCTAGGCTCTTATTTTTGATCATGGCTTTCAGGTAGTCCAATAATTTTTAAATTACCTCTCTTGCCTCTATTTCCAGGTCAGTGGTTTTTCCAATGAGATATTTCACATTCTTTCCATTTTTTCATCCTTTGGTTCTGTTCTACAATATCTTTTTTGACATATTTAGTTTTCAGCATTGATTTTCACAAGAGTGTGAATTACAAATTTTCTCCCCATTTATACCCTCCCCCAACTCCAAGATGACATATATTCTGGTTGCCGTGTTCCCCCATTCAGCCCTCCCTTCTGTACCCCACTCCCCTCCCATCCACTTTTCCCTTCCTTTCTTGTAGGGCAAGATAAATTTCTACACCCCATTGCCTGTGTATCTTATTTTCTAGTTGCATGCAAAAACTTATTTTTTGCTTTTGAATATCTGTTTTTAAAACTTTGAGTTCTAAATTCTCTCTCCTTTTCCCTTCCCACCCAACCTCCCCAAGAAGTCAAGCAATTCAACATAGGCCACATGTGTATCATTATGTATAACCCTTCCACAATACTCATGTTGTGAAAGACTAACTATATTTTGCTCCTTCCCAACCCATCCCACTTTATTGAATTTTTCCCTTGACCCTGTCCCCTTTCCAAAGTGTTTGTTTTTGATTACCTCCACCCCCATCTGCCCTCCCCTCCATCATCCCCCCCTTTTTTAATCTTCTTCCTTCTTCTTTCCTGTGGGGTAAGATACCCAATTGAGTATGTATGGTATTCCCTCCTCAGGCCAAATTTGATGAGAGCAAGATTCACTCATTCCCCCCTCACATGCCCTCTCCCCTCCTCCTGCTGAACTGCTTCCTCTTGCCATCATTGTGCGAGATAATCCACCCCATTCTATCTCTCCCTATCTCTCTCTCTCTCTCAATATATTCCTCTCTAATGCCTTAATTTGATTTTATTTCTTTTAGATATCTTCCCTTCATCTTCAACTCACCCTGTGTCCACTCTCTCTCTCTCTCTTTATATAAATATACACACACACATATATACATACATGCACATCCACTTGTATATATATATATATATATATATATATATATATATATATATATATATATATACACACACACATAAACATATATATATATGCATATTCCTTTCAGCTACTATGATATTGAGGTCTCATGAATCATACACATCATCTTTCTATGTAGGAATGTAAACAAAACAGTTCAACTTTAGTAAGTCCCTTATGAAGCATGAAGCTTCTCTCGATTCTTATGTTTGAAAGTCAAATTTTCTATTCAACTCTGGTCTTTTCACTGAGAAAGCTTGAAAGTCCTCTATTTTATTGAAAATCCATATTTTGCCTTGGAACATGATACTCAGTTTTGCTGGGTAGGTGATTCTAGGTTTTAATCCTACCTCCATTGACCTCAGGAATATCATATTCCAAGCCCTTCGATCTCTTAATGTAGAAGCTGCCAGATCTGAGATTATTCTGATTGTGTTTCCACAATACTCAAATTGTTTCTTTCTGGCTGCTTACAATATTTTCTCCTTGATCTGGGAGCTCTGGAATTTGGTGACAATATTCTTAGGAGATTTCTTTTTGGGATCTATTTGAGGACGCAATCGGTGGATTCTTTCAATTTCTATTTTGCCCTGTGGCTCTAGAATATCAGGGCAGTTCTCCTTAATAGTTTCTTGAAAGATGATATCTAGGCTCTTTTTTTGATCATGGCTTTCAGGTAGTCCAATAATTTTTAAAGTATCTCTCCTGGATCTATTTTCAAGGTCAGTGGTTTTTTCCAATGAGATATTTCACATTGTCTTCCATTTTTTCATTACTTTGGCTTTGTTTTATAATATCTTGATTTGTCATAAAGTCACTAGCTTCTACTTGCTCGAATCTAACTTTTAAGGTAGTATTTTCTTCAGTAGTTCATTGGACCTCCTTTTCCGTTTGGCTAATTCTGCCTTTCAAGGCATTCTTCTCCTCATGGGATTTTTGGAGCTCTTTTGCCATTTGTGTTAGTCTATTTTTTAAGGTGTTGTTTTCTTCAGTGTATTTTTCAGTATTTTTGGGTCTCCTTTAGCAAGTCATTGACTTGTTTTTCATGGTTTTCTCACATCCTTCTCATTTCTCTTCCCAACTTTTCCTCTACTTCTCTAACTTGCTTTTCCCAATCCTTTTTGAGCTCTTCCATGGCCTGAGACCAGTTCATGTTTTTCTTGGAGGCTTTTGGTGTAGGCTCTTGCACTTTGTTGACTTCTTCTGTCTGTATGTTTTGGTCTTTGCTGTCACCAAAGAAACAATCCAAAGTCTGAGACTGAATCTCGGTGTGTTTTCACTGCCTGGCCATATTCCCAACCAACTACGTTGACCCTTGAGTTTTTTTCAGCAGGGTATGACTGCTTGTAGACTAAAGAGTTCTATGTTCCATGTTTGGGGGGGATGTGCCAGCTCTGTCACACCAGCACTGCTCCTTCCCCAAGAACTCCCAAACCGGAAGGGGCTTAGATCTTCAGCAGGCTGTTCACTCCTGCTCTGATCTGCCAGTTAATTCCTCCTATCAGGTGGGTCTGGGGCCAGAAACCACAGCAGCTGTAGCTGCCCCACCTTCGCTGCTCCGGGGGCAGTGGCCGAACCTCGAACTCCTTCCTCTCCCGCAGCTTTTCCCAGTAACCTTCTCCACTGTCTTTGGTGTTTGTGGGTTGAGAAGTCTGGTAACTGCCACAGCTCACTGATTCAGGGCGCTAGGGCTTGCTCCGCCTGACTGCTGGTCGGGTTGTTCCAGGACTCTCATGTTGGGCTCTGCTCTGCTCTGCTCCTAGCTCCCAGCTCTGTGTGGAATAGACCTCACCCAGAGACCATCCAGGCTGTCCTGGGGCTGGAGCCCTGCTTCCCTCTGCTGTTTTGTGGGTTCTGCAGTTCTACCATTGGTTCAGAGCCATTTTTTATATGTTTTTGGAGGGACTTGGCAGGGAGCTCACGCCCTTCCCTGCTTTCCAGCTGCTATCTTGGCTCCACCTCCTGTTTTACAATATCTTTATTTCTCATAAAGTCACTAGCTTCCACTTGCTCCAAACAAATTTTTAATGTAATATTTTCTTCAGTGGTCTTTTGGACGTTGTATTCCATTTGGCTAATTCTGCCTTTCAAGGCATTCTTCTCCTCATTGACTTTTTGGAGCTCTTTTGCCATTTGGGTTAGTCTATTCTTTAAGGTGTTATTTTCTTCAGTATTTGTTGGGGGGGTCTCCTTTAGCTAATTGTTGACTTGTTTTTCATGGTTTTCTTTCATCATTCTCATTTCTCTTTCCAATTTCTTCTCTATTTCTCTTACTTGCTTGTCCAAATCCTCTTTGAGTTCTTCCATGGCCTGAGACCAATTCATATTTTTCTTGGAGGCTTTTGATGTAGGCTCTTTGACTTTGTTGACTTCTTCTGGCTGTATGCTTTGATCTTCCTTGTCACCAAAAAAAAATTGTAGTGTCTGAGTCTGAGTCTGCATCCTTTTTCAGTGCCTAGTCATATTCCCAGCTGAACTACTTGATCTTTGAGTTTTTTGTCAGGGTATGACTGCTTGTAGAGTAGAGAGTGCTTGGTCCCAAGCTTTAGGTGCTGCATTGCTATTTTCAGAGTTATTCCACAGTCACTCCAAGCTCTGCCACACCAGCACTCCTCCTTCCCCAAGTACAGCCAACCTGGACTGGACTTAGAGCTTCAGCAGGCTCTGCACTCCTGCTCTGACCCTCCACTTAATTCCTTCCACCAGGTGGGCCTGGAGCCAGAAGCAACTGCAGCTGTAGTTCTGTAGCTGCTCTACCTCCACTGCCCCTGGGGCAGTGATGGAACTGGGAACTCTATCCCCCTGTCCCCAGCAGTTTTTCCCACTAACCTTCTCTGTTGTCTTTGGTGTTTGTGGGTTGAGAAGTCTGGTAACTGCTGCAGCTCACAGAGTCAGGGCGCTAGGGCCCACTCCGCCCAGCTCCTGGTCTGGTTGGTCCGCGTGGCCCACACTGGGCTCTGCTCTGCTCGGCTCCCAGCTCTGAGCAGGATAGACATTACCCAGAGGCCATCCAGGCTGTCCTGGGCTAGAGCTGGGCTTCCCTCCACTGCTTCATGGGTTCTGCAGTTCTTCTCTGTTGTCTTTGGTATTTGTGGGTTGAGAAGTCTGGTAACTGCCACAGCTCATTGATTCATGGCCCTGACACCTTCTCTGGTTGACTACTAGTCTGGTCAATCCTGTTGTGGCCTTCACTGGGCTGTGCCCTGCTCCCAGCACTGTGCAGTAGACCCTTCCCAGCGACCATCTGGGCTCTCCTGGGCTGGAGACCTGCTTCCTTCTGATATTTTGTGGGTTCCACTGCTCTAAAATTTGTTTAGAGCCGTTCTTTACAGGTGTTTGGAGGGATTTGGGGGAGAGGGTAAGCAAGTCCCTGCTGTCCAGCCATCATCTTGACTCCGCCCCCCTCAAACTTCTTTATACATGTTTCTGATATATCTTTACATGCTTTAGCAATATTTCAGATTGCATGTTAAATATTACAGTACTTCCAGAAATCTATCAATGTCAAGTCCTTATCTGTATCCAAAGCTGCAATAACTTGGGAAAATAGTAAGTAAATAATTTGTTTTGTAATTTTCAATCAACTCCAGATCTATGGGCTGTAATTATGTGGTAGTGTTAGGGGGAAGGCAGATCACGTTTACATTTTCATTAAGATCATCTAGATGGGGAAGCTAACCTTGGCCATTATCCAAAATTAGTGCAATCCTTAACGGAATGACCTTATCATCACAATACTTCTCCATTTCAGGAATGAAGCAGTGCATAAACGAAGATAATAAGGATTATCCATTCCTTTGGCTTATCAAAAATAATGCACAGGTAGTGTTGTTTTTCTGATTTCTTTTGATGCTCTGGGATTTTCTGAGTGGTGCACAAGAATAGGGTTTAATTTGTAAGTCCCAGATGCATTTCCTTCAAGCAGAAGAGTAACTCTATATTTCAAAGTTTTATATCCTGGAATAGTGTTTTTTTCCCTCCACTGAGAGGTAGGTTGATGATTGCATTCTTTGATAAAAATAGGCCACTTTTGTCTAACTTAAACGTTTTGCTCCAGCAAGTAGGGACCTTCATTAATTATTTTTTACAGGAAGTCTGGGAACTTCTTTGCTGCTTCTATATCTGCACTAGCAGTCTTTCCTTACACTTGTGCATTAAAAAATCCTGCATTGTTTTTAAATTGTGCAAACCAACCACTGCTGGCTTTAAATACATGTGTTCATTCAGGGTTTTTCTTTTCTTTAACTTTTATGTCTTCAAAAAGGCTTTGAGCATCAAGATTAAAGGAATAGTCCTCTCAGTCTGGTCTTCTTCATTCACATAGTTAATAGTTTCTTCATCTCTAGAATAGCACTTTCTCTTTGCTTCAACATAGAAGTTAACTTCATATAAGCACTGCTTTTTGCATACTACTTTACCAGGGCAGCATCATTCACTTTAATATTCACAGTCAACCCTGCAAGACTAAGTTCACATGCTATTGACAAAATTTTTGTCCTTCGTATTTTCTAATCACTTTCATTTCCATTTTCAAATCAATTAATGCCTTACAGTTATGAGGTGGATTACTTTTCCTCTCAAGAGCATTTTTGCTGCCAACCATGGTGAAAATATAAGAATCACTATTGAACAAAGAAAAGAAACAGTATGCAGCCTGCAGACTGGAAGTGATTTATGGATGCTTTCTGCTTAAGGCATTATACATTGTCTTACCTTATAGTGGCCTGGTTAACATAAGAAATTTTCTTAACTATCTTTTGAATGCAGATTTCTTTTAGAATTCTTTGGGTAAGTCAAATTACAGTGTGAATTTACATAAAGGGAGAACTGCCTGAATTGGTTATTGTTATTCTTTGTTATTAGACTCACCCTAATCCAGGGAACCAACAGTTTCCTAGGGGTAGCCCTCAGGCCATCGCCATTTACTCCGCTTTTTTGTTTCATTTTTCTCTCCTTATATCAGCATTGCCTACCTTCATTTACTAGTTGCTAACTCCCTAGACAATCTCCCTCACCTACTGCAATTTCAGGTGTGGCAACTCAGAGAGCAGTAATCAGGTATTTAATACATTCAGTGACTATAATTTATACCAATAGATAGAGAATAAGGTGAATTGATGCAGTATTTGTAACAGATGTGCAAATAGTTATGGAAAAAAGCCAACTTTTTTTAAGGACATAATTTACACATTCTTAATTCAGCAGTGCATAGTAAGTACTTAATGTTTGTAGACTTAATTTCATAATAGCCTCCATTATGTTGTTAGTCAACCAACATTAATTACCTACCAAATGCTAAGCACCATGCTTAGTGCTTTCTGAATATAATCTCATTTGTTCCTCACATCACTGCTGGGAGGTAGGTGCTATTATTATCTATTTAAGGAAAATGAGGCAAACAGAGATTAAGTGACTTGCCCAAAGTCACACAGTTAGTATCTGAGGTAGAATTTGAACTTAAGACTTCCTCACCCCAAGCCTAGCACTCGATCAATTGTGCCATCTAGCCACTCAGCCAGTTGTCTACCAAAACTAAGGTCTGAGGGGTACAAAGTAAAGGGGAAAAAATTCTACTATCAAGGAGCTCAAAAATGTAAATAAACAAGACATATACAGAATAAATTGAGGGCTAATATCTGAAGTAAGGCACTTAGATTAAGGAGATAACTATCATAGGGCTAGTACTGTTATACTCTTCCACCTATCCCTTATTCTCTATTCTTTCTAGAGGCTAGGTGATATCTGTGACCCTCAAAGTATGGAGGGTACTATTTGGGACAAAGCTAGATGGAAACTCCCAGAAGCCACTGTACCTGGGCCAACTCTGTACCTTTCCCAGCCCTAACCTTCCAGGTTCTAGCATTCTGTTAGTGACTAGCTTTCTTCCTGACCCTGGTCTGATCTGCTTGGATTCATGGAATCACACCCAACAATGGAGCTGGAAGAGAGGGTCTTCTGAGACTCTGATGAGGGAAAAATCTGAGAAACCTTTGAAACTATGTCTCTTCTTTACCTTTTATACAACCCCCCTGCCTGTTTTCTGTTTCCCCCTTACTGCATATTGGATAGTTCTAACATGGTAATATTCTTGGGCTTCTCCCTTCTCTATGGTCTTTTCATTTTACCTAGGCTCTACTATCTTCTATAACTGTTTCCCTCTCCCTTTCAAGCCTCCCAGCTGGTTTAATACATGACCTTCAACCTGCCTGAGGAATGGTGGTCCCTAGGATAGTGCAAAAGAGGGTTAACTTAGAAAGGTGATGCCTAACACTAGAGCTCCATGAGTAATGTGACAAGATGGACTAGTGAGATGTTGGGCTCAGAGAAAGCAGCGTCTATTGTAAGAGCACCAATAACAACAAAGATTTGTTATCTTTCCCCTGTATGGCTCCCTAATTGAAAAAAAAAAGGATACAACAGATATGATAGTCTAGCAAAACAAATTTCTACATTGTCCATATCCAAAAAAATGTATCTTTCTGCATTTTATATTCATTACCTCTCTAGCAAAAGGCACATATCACATATCATCTTATTCATCCAGACTACTAGGTTATCATTGCATTGGTCCATTCCAAATCTTTCAAAGTTGTTTTACTCGTAATGTGGTTGTGGTCTAAATCTTTCTCCTACTTCTGCCTCCCTTTCACTCTGCATCAATTTGTAAAGGTCTTCTCAATTTCTTCAGACACTTTCCATTCCATCACTTCTTATGGTGCAATAATATTGCATACCTTCATATGTAATTTATCCCCAATAGATGTGCAACCCCTTACTTTTCAGTATGGAGCTACTAAGAAGATATGTTATAATCATTTTTGTGCATATCAGAATTCTTGTTTTCCTTGAACACTTTGGCATATAAGGCTAGTGGTTATACAGTTGGATCAAAGGGCATGCACAGTTAAGTAAATTTTTTAGGTGTAATTGTGAATTGTTTTTCAGAAGGGCTGGGCTGCTGCATGATTCTGCCAAAGGTTCATTAGTGAGTCATTTTCCCATAGTCCACTTAACATTGTCATTTTTTCTTTTGTCCTCTTTGCCATCTAATGGCTATGAGACAGAATATCAAAGTTGCTTTGATTTGCATTTCTTCAATCATTAGAGATTTGGAGTATTTTTAAAATATGTTTGGTGATAGCCTATATTTCTTCTTTTGAAAACTTTGGCCATTTATGCATTGGAACAAGGTCTTATAATTTGAATAAATCCATTATCTATCTTAGGTGAATTTGGAACTGGCTGAATGACTTCAATCAAAAAGCATCATTAATAGCTTGATCTCAAGTTGAAGGTAAATCTCTAGTGAAATGCCCCAGACATCTATTCTTAGCCCCTATGATATTTAACTTTTTGATCAATGACTTTGGTAAAGACAAAATGACAAGTTTATTACATTTGTGATAGCATAAAACTATGATAGCTTTATCACTATTCTTAGGCATAGATAATATTGTGAAAACAGATTCAAATATCAAAATATATTCAGTTTAAAATATTTATTCATTTTAATAAGATGAAGACTAATGCACATAAATGCATTGAGGCTAGACAAAAGTTCAAATGAAAATTATCTAGCTTTTTAAATTAAAGCATTTATTAAATACTTATGTGTAAAACAATATTCTAGGCAGTAGTTACACAAGGCAAAAATGAAATAGTCCTTTTTCACAAGAAGCTTACACTTGGAGGAGGGGAGTGGTAGAGAAGGGGATATATACAGGTAAAAAAATAAGGTATATAGAAAATCATTATTTGAAAGTACAGCTATTTGGTCAGACCTATGTGTAAGGGAGGCTTAGGGCTTTACTTTTTAAACTTTTCTGGACATGTAGATGTAATAAAAGCTCTATCTATTGAATTACCTGTTGCTGTTGTTCAGTCATTTTTCAGTCATGTTGGACTCCTCATGACCCCATTTGGGGTTTTCTTGGCAAAGATACTGGAGTGGTTTGCCATTTACTTTTCTAACTTATTTTACAGGAGAAAAAACTGAGGCAAACATGGTTAAGTGACTTGCCCAGGGTCACATAGCTACTAAGTGTCTGAGGACAGATTCAAACTCAGATCTTCCTGACTCCAGCTCTAGCATGCTATTCATTGTACCACTGAGCTGTCCCTCAAGTATTATGTTTATGCATGCCCATGGGACAGGAGCTGCTGCTACTTGATATAAAAAATATCATTCAATGGCATTGATTAATAAGGCCTTCTTATATATATTACATACACAAAAAACTTAGCTTTGAAAGACAAGTAAGCATAGATCTATTAGCCATCTGAACTAACAACAAAGTAAAATTATTGGAAAGATTTGTAAATCTCTTACATGAAACAGTTATAAGACTCATCATTACCTGTATTTTGTCATCTCCAATGACTTGACAATAAATTCTAATATATTTCATTATATAAGTTAATATGTAATATGACAATATAATAAGCTAATATGAATTAATTATATAATAAGTTAATCAAATAATACAATCTTCATTATTTGAATGGTTCAGTTCAACTTCTTATAATTACTACTGCTTATTACAATGATTATTCATGACAATTAGAGGGAAGACATTTTGAATTATGTATTATTTTTAAAAGAAATACAAGTACTACAAATTAATGTCTCAAAATTGTTGTCATGAAGTTAACTTATCAGACCTATAAAACTGATTAAGTGGAAATTATTTATTAAAAAGACATACTGAGGAAAATTGAGCAGAAGAGGAGGGTGGTACAGTGGATGGGGTATTGGACTTGGAGTGAGGAAGACCTGAGTTCAAATACTCTCAAAAATTTACTAGCTGTGTGACCTTGGGCAAGTCATTTAATCACAGCCTCAGTTACCTTAAATGTGAAAGATAGACAATAAAAACAACTACTTCACAGGTGTATTGTGAGGGCTAAATGGTGAAATATATGTAGGAAAAGTACTTTGCAAACTATAAAGCACTATATAAAAGTCATTATAATTATTGCTCCCTCTAGTATTAATATTATTTTCATTGTTATTATTAAAAGCCCTGATAAACTGAGTCCCCAATTGTAGTTGATGAAATTGCAGTTTCAGACATTGTGCTATATATTACTAACATTGTCAAGTTGGTTTTGAGTTTTTTGCAATTTCTAATTGGTTGGGGTCAAAAAGCTCTTCAATTGCAACTGAAAAAGATCAAAAAGTAGCTGAAATTTAACAGAGACCTTGAGTTTGCTCCTGGGCATGGATTACCCAGGCAGCTTTTCTCTACTCTGTCACTTCATTGAATGAATCTCAGAGAGACTAACGGTTTCCAAAAGAAAGCATAACACTAGATATCTGAGTCCTTAAGTGAGCTAGGTTTGGAGAAAGAATTCAACTCTTGAGGATGCCCTCAGATCTTAAAAATATGTGTTTCTTATAGAGTGCAGGAAGAAGAGGAGATTCCTTTCTTCTCATCTCTCCATTAGCAATGGTGTCCTTTGGTAGATTTATTTCACATTGTCCCCCTTCATGCACACTACATTTCAGCTAAACTGGACTATTTACTGTTTCTCAAACTCAAAATTCCATCTTCTCACTCCATGTTTTTTAATTAATAGGACCCTGTGCTTTGAATACTCTTTAGTTAACTCTGCCTCTTAGATCCCAAGCTTTCCTTGAGGCTTAGTTCATTTGCCAGCTCCTATTATGGGAAACTTTTTGATGCTCCAGTTGTCAGTGCTGCTTCTCTCCTCCAAGTGTCATGGATTTAATAATCTGCTTACATGTTCTATCCTCCCAGAAAATTCTAACCCCTCAAGGGTTAGAGATATTTTCCTATTGCCTTTATAGAAGCTTAGACTTTTCTTCCACAGCAGGTGCTAAATAAGTATGTGTTAAATTTGATTAGAATGAATAATTAAGGTAATAGATGGTAAATGGTCTTTAAAATCCTGCTTTCTTAAATGATCTCATATTCATGTGACCTATTTCCTATGAATATGCTAAGATCCATTTTTCATAAATCATTTAAAAATGAACTTTGGCTTAGACCCTGTCTTTGCTTTCTGTTTCCAAATTAGTAATTCAAAACAATGAGCTTTTACTCTCCCTTGCCTCCCTTTGGAAGAAATATTTGCCTCAGCATTAGATTATTGGTTCCTAAAGGACAGGAAACATGTTCTATCTTGAGTATATATCGTAAGCTTCAAGCAACAGCAGGACTTATTTTAAGAAAATTCAACATATGAACATTAGTATTTCCAAAGAAGATCTATATAATTTATATTAGAAAAGAATTTTCATTTTCCTAAAGCAAAATATTAATAGTTATGATAACAACATGCATTGTGTTTCTTTAAACAGAAAAACTTTAAGGCATTTAAATATTTGCAAAAAATATCCTTACGTATTTTAGAAAAAATCAGAAAAGGCAGAGAAAAAAATGAAGAGCTTAATCATTAGCTTCTAAGATACAATATCATGTTTTTTGGTTAGCTTTTAAAGTCCTTTATAGCCTGGCTCCAATCTATCAATATTAAACATATAGCAGGTCCCTAATAAATTCATGTTAATTGGTTCACTAATTAGTATCTGCTGTTGAATTAATGTTTATTAAACTATAATTTGATGACCATGGTCAGTAAGATGGCTCATGGTCCAAAGATTTGGACATTTGTGGTAGAGTTGCAGTCTTGTGGAGTGAATACTAATGGTGATGACATCAGAAATCCTAGAAATGCTGAATATGTGTGTGTATGTATGTATGTGTATATGTGTGTGTGTGTGTGTGTACAAATGTATGCAAGTGTGTATGTGTATGTGTGTCACAAAATGTAACAAACTTGTCACCTGAAAGGTGATTGTTCAGCCTCTGCTTGAAGCCTTTCAATGCAGAGGAGCCCACCCAACATTATAGAAACTCAGTGTACTTAATGCACCTCTAGTGATTAGATTCCTTTTTCCTGACATCAAGTCTAAATTGTCTTCTTTTCCACTTTTTCACTGGCTGTAAACATTATAATTCTGAAATCCAAGGCTATGAAGAATAAGTATAATTTCTCCCCCACGTGACAGTATTTCATACATTAAGCAAAAACAGAGCAAAACAAAAACTTTAAATCAAGTAATAGATTTTTACCTCTACAAATACCTATTTTGATGCCCCACCTTGTTGTACATATAAGCCTCAATTATCTACGCTAAGGGGGTAAAAGTTGTCACAGACTCCATCACATTGGAAGGGCTAAGGGCCCTTCCAGATACAGATTGTGTATACTTGAAAAGGTCTAGGCTAGTAATACAATGAAATGCATTTCTATTAGTCTGACCACTTGATAATAATTTTTTTGGTCAATCATGTTTTTGGTTTTTTGAAACAAAGAAATATATGAAATGGCCCTCCATCTTATATAGCCCCCTTAAATTTCTGCTGTCATGGCAAAGTGATAGAAGGACAAGGCAGAGGGTACTAAGAGTGAAACAGTTTTCAGATCTTCTGTAATCATTAACTTAGCTCACCAATACTCTGTGAAAACTCCATCTAAGAAATGGCTACACTATTAAAAAAACAAATTGCATCAATCTTGAAATTTTCATTCTAACTGAAATGAGAAGACAGGAGGATATTGTAGCTTGAAGAGGAAAATAAAGAAGTCAGTATTATTATGCATCCAAAGACAACAAGAAACCTAATTTCATGGGACATTTCATTATCTCATAATATAGTACTTATGGAAAGCATTTTACAAAAATATAATCATGAAAATAACTGCAGCTTCTGTGTCACCATATGTTAGAGAGAATGAAGAAGTGAAATCAATGAACAAACCAAATTAAATCCTTGAAATACACAAGATGCATGTAAAATATACTTACATACAAAAACGTATTTAGAGATTACTCTGTGGCATCATTGCAAAAGTGGGAATAGGTGAGAGGGATGGAAAATGTGTAGGAGTAAAGAATTAAAAAGCCAAAGATTTGTAGATTACAGAGATGCCTCACTGGACATTACAAAAAACAAAACAAAACAAACCTGATTACGTTTCAACAGTAGAATAATGGATAGATACCTGGCCTCTAAGTCAAGAAGACTGGGATTCCAGAACAACCTGTGATCCATACTAGCTCTATAATCCTGGACAAATCCCTAATCTTTAGGAAATGAGACTACAATTAAAGAGAATATAAGCTGATGAGAATATACAAATATACCTTAACAAGACTTTCCTCAATTAGGAGCTCCCCACATCAATGAAATCATAGGAATGCTTCTTATCCCTATTCCTCTATATTTTAACAGACAGGAAAAGGTCCACCATTGATTTGGGAGTCAGCGCCACTAGCTTGTTAGAGTTAGGATAAAATTAGGCCAAAAGAAGAAGAAAGAATAAGCTTAAGAATTATATATGTTGGGAAAATAAAATAATTATAATCTGTCATATTTTAACAGTTATTGATTTCAAAAACTGTGAAACTCCTTGAAGAACATTAACAATGATTATAATAATTTTACATAGAAGCATAATCAATACAACCCAGTTACCAAAACAAAGAATGCCCTATCCAAAAACATTTAACTTAGATGCCAACTGGAAAGAGAAGATAGTCAAGGACATAATAGATTTGGGAAAAATTCATTTCTCATTATGTAGAAGGATGGTGGGTGATTTTTACAAGAATAATGTATACACATATCAAAAACTTCCTTAGTGAGGGAATTATAAGTGATTAGAGTTCATGAGAGCAGTTTACAGCAGAAGTTCCAAACACACAGGCCACGCTGTGGCCCACAACACTCCCTAATGTAGCCCAAACTGGATTAAAATGTAAATGTGAACATTTTTAAATAAAATAGGATATATATATATATATATATATATATATATATATATATATATATATATATATATATAAGTAATTATTTGGTTATCTAAGTCAACAAGCAGTGAACAGGGATCCTTATGTATGGTTTGATGGCCCCTGTTTCTATTTGAGTTTGACATCACTGGTATAGATTCCCTTGGTATTTTTCGAATAACACTGGAGCATACAAGCTATTCATAAATTTTATCTCACTATTATCGCACCTAATCAGCCAATATTTTCTCTTGGTAATACATTCCTCTGATGAAACCTAATATGGTGATACGTTTCCCACACATCTCCTCATTTGTACTATGTTGTAACCTGCTCAAACCCACAACCCGTCTCTCTATTGCTCTTGGTAATCTTTAACTTCAGTTCCTAGAATACTTTGTTATTCTATGACTCACCACTGCACAATATCACTGGAAGAATAGTGATATCAAAATGATGGGTGTTAGTGTCAAGCATCTTTGTAGCATGGGATCATTAAAAAAATATCACTGTACAATTCTTCAAATGAAACTCAGCCTATTCTCTTTTTATTCTATTTCTAGGCCTAATGAATTGCCTGTTAGCAGTGTCAGTCCAACATAGATGTACTGACAGATAAGTTTCATGAATTGTTCATCCAACTTCATGTCATTGTCTTGACACAGGCATCTGTGATCCACTCCCCCCCATATGGATGGTTAGACTGAACAACTACTTTGAGAGATTATGAATCACACTTACCAGGTTCTATAATATTCTTGGACTTAGGAAATCAGCTCATCAGCTGATGAATCAGCAAACAAGAATATCTGGAAGAACTCACCATCTGTAATGAATCTCTCTTCCATTTGGAATATGTATTAGATATTCTCAGGGATAGTGGCAATCAATGTAAAATAGAAATATCCATATTTTATGTCTCATTTATATTAATATTAAAACATATATTGAACAAGCTATTTCTGTTATATCTTTCATGAAATCTTGTAGGATTTTCACACATGTATGGGGAAGGGTGAGAAGTCTACCCCTACCACAACGAACAAAGTAACAGATTTAAATTTGAGGACCTTAACAGGTATGAGAGAACTCTGATAAAGGATTAACAGTTATGTACTTATGGAAACATATAGGAAAACATTATAGAGGAACTAAGCACATTTTAGGAAGGGTAATATATACAATTTCCTTTTATTCTGCATGTGATTTATAAGTTGTTAGTGTTTTAAGTCATGTTATGTATAAGTTTTTGCTATTCTTTATGCTGTAGTTCATGGGGTATACAAATTCCTATTGTTATGAATGTAATATTTTTAGAATAGTATAAGTATATATTTTATATCATATTATATGTAAGTATATTTTAATATATTTAAAGTATCTACTTCAAATAGTCTAGGTCTCACGTGATATATTTGGAATGGTATAAGATAATTAAACAATCATGACCATACAAAATCTGCTGTAAATGTCTCCTTTTTAGTCCCAAGTGGATTGCTTATATGCATACGTTTATTCTGAAAGCTCTGTTTTCCTCTTTTCCATAAACTATTATTTTAAGGATTATCTCCACATAGGTTCATTTCATCCTAACACACGAGACCCAGCTACATATATGTGAGAATCTAAGAACCTCTCTGAAGACACTAAACAATGGGTATGAGGGCAATTTGGAGAAGCCCCCTGAGGGAGCTAATGCTACCTCAGGTTCTCATGAAGTTAGTTGGTTCTCACATAGATCTGTGAGCTTATGGAAGCTCTTTGAAAATAGGGTAGCTTCATTCTTTATTCTTTGTATGTATTTCACCAGCAGTAGATTTTTAGTAAGTACTTATTGATTGATTACACTAACGAAAGTGGAGATTGCACTGCTTCCTCCAGACCCTTACACACATAGGAGAAAACTTGTTGAACAAAAGATTTTAGGTATATTTTCCTCTACTGTATCAAATGCTACCATATAGTCAGAAAAAAATAAATACAATGAGATCATGTGTCTTCTACTTTTTCACTCAACTGTGTGACTATAAAGACAAAATTAGCTGTGAAATATCTTTGCAGAAAATTTGCCTTTTCCTTTTTCACACCTATACTGATAATGTCCTGTATATATCTATAGATTATTATGATAAAGACTGTAAAAATTAGAAAGTAAACATATGGGTTGATGCAAGAATTTTCAGGGTCCTGGCTAACCATGGAATAAATAAGCCTGCACAGGATATAGACATACAGGTACATTTCAGATTATTTTCCACCCAAGTATGTGATACATCCCATCAGTAGGTGATGGACATATGTTTCTCACAAATATGCACATCATGCATGAACATGTCTCCTTCAGAAGTAGAAATGTCCAATAGGCACTAAATAATGAAAAAATAGACTGAAAAGATGGACGCTAAATATGTACCTTTGAGATTCATCTGCATAGGATAGGAATAAGGAATGGCCCTGTGACTTCATTGATACAAGGAACTTACAGACGAAGGAACTCTCTCTACAAATGCAGGTCAGCACCTTTTCTTTAATTCATGACCTTAGAGAGTCATCAAGAGAACCAATAGGTTAAGATAGGGGCCTTAGGGAATTCCTCAAGGTCAAACATTCAGTTTATGTCAGAGCCAGTATTTGAATCCAGGTCATTCTGGCTCCAAAACCAACTCATTATATGCCATCATCATTATCATAATTGTTGCTGCTTCTGTTGTTATTGCTGTCAATAATAATAATAATAATAATAATAAGCTGAAATATATTGACTGAAGTTTAGAAGGCATTTTATGAATATTCCCTTATCTGACTCCTATAGGTATTATTATCTCTTTTTAATAGATGAAGAAACTGAGGCTTAGAGAGCTTCATTGACTTATCTATGATCACACAGTGTCAGAGGAGGGATTTGAAATCTATTCTTTCTGACTCAAATTCTCAAATACTATGCTTCTCCTTTTGCCCTAAGTTTCTTTTCAAAGATTCCATTGTCCTCATCGATGCTTTCTTGGTTCCTTCCAGACTCAGCTAAAATTCCATCTTTTTCAAGTGGTCTTTCTTCATCTCCCCCACATACACCCACTAGTAATGCATTCCCTCTCAGTTTACCTCCTTTATGTACTGCAAATTTGCATGTTGGCTCTTCTTATTGTAAAATAGATACTTGTACCTATCTCCCTTAGGTACATGTACCTAAGTCCAAGAATATATTTAAAGATCTTAGCACAGTATCTGGTACACAGTAGGTGTGTAATACATGCTTCTCTCCAATAAAATCTAAACTCCTTGAGGGTGGGGACAATGTTATTATTTTTATTTTGTCAAAATATGGGTTCACCACTCAGTTGAATTTATTTATGTAAAGGTCAAGGAACATAGTGGAAAAAAGTCTATTCTTGATGAATCCTTAATTCTTACCACAAAATATGGCACTTTCTGAAAGAATACTGACATAAATCTATTCCAATTAAAGTACTATCTATATTCCTTTTCACCTTTTTTAAAAGTTCACAATCGTTGTGATTAGACTACTAGATTAATTATGATCTGTCTTCCTGTAATCATTCTGTCTTCTGGCAACATTTCACCATACCCTACCCTTTTGACACCAGCCAGTGGGAATTTAGACTTCAAGTAGACCAACAGAATTAGTATTCTGGACTGTCATGGCAACAATACTATCTAGAGTCTTGGTTGGGGGGGAGGTTAATGATGACATCTGTGAGGAAACCCATATGTGAAAAGTAACATTAAGGTAGAGATTTATATTTGAATAATGGCATTGGAGTAGAAATCTTGCTCTTAGGATACATAGCAGAACCAGAATGCCAAATTTGAAAGAGATGAAAGCAAAGAATACCAAGAAATGAGAAATGTCCTACTTGAAACCCAAGAGAATTCAAATTCTGATGGATTGTTCTTTAGAGGGCTGGTAAACATCCAGGGATAAAGGTCGCATATCCTCCTAGATGTAATTATTTTGTTGGATTGTTTTGCTGACATCTAGTCTATCCCAGTCATTTCACTGTTTCATCTTCTTGCCATGCCTCTCTAACATCTCTAGATTCCTCATCATCCTTATAGATTCTGAGTGAAAAAGCCCAGTTCTTTTCCTTGCACATTTTTTTTTCTTTTTGGAAATAAAGAAAAACATGACTGGAGATGAGAGCACCAAGCAAACAGATCCCATATCAACTCCAAAAATTTGTGTTGTCCTTAAGCCAAATTTCCTACATGTTAGAGATTAGGGCACACTCTGTAGCCTCATGATTTCCATTCTGACACTTATCCCCTCTGTCTGTCTTGTTAAGTATGTTGAAATGTCAGTGAGCTCATTTTCAATCCTGCCAATATAATTAAATACTGTGCTTTTGGCTTTGAAAGTCCCTTAAATAGGTTGCAGTTAGAATTAGAAACTCTCATTAATATTGAGGTCTTTTCCTATGGGTATGCTTAGAGAACACTTCTTCTCAAAGAATAGAATCTCAATTATCTGAAGAATATTTGACCATCATATCTTTAGGACAAAGAAAAATTCAGATGGCCAAGACATCTCTAATAGATAAAATCATTACATATTCCACACCATGATCATCATAACTATTTCTATTCAAATATACTTGAACTTTCAGATAATTAATAACACAAAATATCACAGAGACATTTTGAAATGAAGACAATGGAGGAATTGCTTATGAAGAATTTGGAAAAATTTTGAAAATGCAAGAATTCTCATAGAACCTAAACAAAAGCTAATGATGAAACTAGCATCTGCCAAAAGTGACAGAAAATTTACTCAATAATTTAAAATTTTATACTTTTCATTGGAGGATCTTTTTTGAACTATATTCCAAGCTAGTTCTTTTAAGGAATATGTTAAGAGGGAGAAAAGTACCACAATAATAGATTTTAGCATTTTCCCTAATCACTTTATCTCAACACATGCAAAGATCCTTCCCAAATCTACATATATAGTTATTGTTAGCACATCCCATAGGATTATCAGGAATTAGTCTATTAGCTCCCAGAAGTTCTGCCTAATAATCAAGTATCATGGGATTTTTTTCTAGTCATTTCTATAATAGACCATTTCTGTTCCCGGATTAGAATGACAATCTCACAGTTGGAAGGTATCTTTTAGATCATGAAGTCCCACCTGTAAGCATCTTGGCTTTGAAGACAACCACTGAGAGTTCACTTCTCATCCTGGATGCTCATTTTACTTTTGCACAACTCTAATTGTAGACATCTTTCTTACATCAAATCTAATTCTGCATTTTTGTCAAACCTCCATTATTTACTCCTAGTTCTGCCCTCAGGGGCCAAATTAAACAACTCTAACCCTTCCTTACTTAAAAATACAATCACATTTTCATTATATCTGCATTTATCCATCCTACTTCTACCTGGCATCTTCAAACTATTCTCCTTTGACATCAGTTGCTCATCTTTTTTCTGTGTTTTACTTTATTGATATCCTTCCTAAAATGTGCTACCCTAGACTGAACAAAATACTTGAAGTGTGCTTTCTATTAATCAGTAAACTTTTATTAAATATCTACTATGTTCTAGGCATTGTTCTGGGGGCTATGGATACACATAGAGGCAAAAGACAGCCCCTGCCTTTCAGGAGCTTATACTATAATAAGGAAGCTGACAAGCAAACAATTATATACAAAGCAATCTATATAGAGGATATATACAAAACAATTAACAGAAGGAAGGCACTAGAATTAAGAAGGATGGGAGAAGGCTTTCAGTAAAACATGGGATTTTAGTTGGGACTTAAAGCTAGGGAGGTCTATGGGGCAGAGAAGTGAAAGCATGCTGGGCATAAAGGAAAGCCCAAGAAAATGCCCAGATGTAGTGTTTTGTTTGTGGGACAGTCAGGAGGTCAATGTCACTGGATCAAAGAATACATGGTAGGGAGTAAGGTGTTAAAGGACTGGAAAGATAGGAGGGGACAAGTTATAGAGAACTTTGATTGTCAAATAGAGCAATTTTATTTGATCTTGGAGGCCATAGGGAGCCACTGTAGTTTATTGAGTAGTACGGCAAGGCAACATAATCAGACTTGCATTTTAGGAAAATCACTTGGGACTAAGTGGAGGAGGGATTGGAGAAACTTGAGCCAGGCAGACCCACTAGGAGTCTGTTATAATAGGTCTATGTATGAAGTGATGAGAGCCTTACTAGAGAAGTGACAGTGTCAGAGGAGAGAAGTTTTAAAGAGGGAGGAGTGAAGGGAATTCAGGACTGAACACTAAGAAACACATATGGCAGAGGTTCCCAAACTTACTTGGTGTACTGCCCCCTTTAAAAAAAATATGCAGGGTCCCCCTGAAAATCTACTTTCTTTAATCATTTAATAACTTTTTTTTTGAAATTTGCATCATTTCAATATATATATATATATTTAAAATACATCTTAAATTTAATAATTTATAGTAAATTTGTTGGTTTTTCCTGCATTGAAAGTTTGATAATGCAATATTGCATTATGTAACCACATAGTATCATCTTGTAAATAAGCCCTTACATGCACATATTCCTGATGATGCATGCTGGACTTGCCGACAATGTATGACACCCTCTTCTGCCAACGCTTGTTTAAGACCTGTTGACAGATTGACTACTAATCAGCATTTTGTGTGTTTATTTGGAAAATAATGTAATTACTATGACTTTAACTCTGTTACACAACAGACAAAATATGTACGAATGGTTTTTCAAAGCTTTCTTCTTTTTTCTTCTTTCATTATACTTCCACCACCCCCTTATTTTCATTCAATGCCCCCCCCCCAATTGCAACTGAGGCTACTCCTGCCCCTGTTGGACCATTACAGTGCCCTCCAGGGGGCAATTTCCCACTTTGGGAACTTACAATAGTGGTAACAGGGTATGACCTAGAAAAAGATCCAGGAAAGGTTTGGTCAGATAGGGAGGACAAGAACCAGGAAAGAGTCATGACCAGAAAACCTAGACAGAAGAGAGTTTTGAGGAGAGAGTGATCAACAGTTTCAATGGCTGCAGAGAAGTCAAGGAGAATAAGAGAGCAAAAAGGCCACTTGATTTACCAACTAAAATATCGCTAGTAACTTTGGAGAGGACATTCAAAGAATGATACGATCAGAAGCCGGGTCATATGGTGTTAACAAGACAGAAGGAGGAGGGAAAGTAGAGGCATTCATTGTAGATGGTCTTTTTGAATTTAGCCTCAAAGGCCAGAAAAGATATAGGATAATAATTAGTGAGTATAGAAAGATGAAGTAAGGATGTTTTTTGATGTTAGGGAGACATGAACACATTCGTAGGCTGTAGGGAATGAGACAATACATAGGGAGAGATTAAGTAGAATAGAATAACTTGAACAAGATGAGGGGTTAGTCTTGGTAAAGAGTAAGGCTACTTAATTACATGAGACAGGAGTGAAATAGTGACAGAAGGTATCTGAGTGACAGGAGATGAGGAAGAGTGAATAAGATGAAGCTTATGGTGAATGGCCTCATATTTTTTTTCCCTGTTAAATATGAGGAGAGATTCTAAGCTGAGAAAGTAGATATAAGGGGAGCAATGTGAGGTTAGAGGAGGAATGAAAAGGTGTGAACATAACAGACTTTGTTAGGGCTGTCACTTTCTAATACTGTACTATTACTAGAATTTCCTAGTGTCTTGCAACTGTAGAGGATTTTAGAGATCATATAGTTCAATCCACTCATTGTATACATAGGGGAACTGAGGTCCATTGAGGTTAAATGGCTTCCCCAAAGGCAGCATAGTAAAATGGGAAAATTCATACATATAAAGCTCTGTAAGCCAAGTAGTATATTAATTAATAGCAACATTTTCCCCATAAGTAAACTGAAATTTTTAGAAGTTAAATTACTTTTCCATTGACACACAGTTTCTATAATATTAGAAATAAGGTTTGATATAGGATATCTGACTCCAGCACCAGCAACTTTTCCACTCAGCCATGCTGAATCATCTGTGAATGAGAAGACATGGCTAATTAATGACAGAATCAAAAACAACATCAATCTCCTTACTCTTCATTTATTGTATAGGAAAGCATAGGTATGAATAATGGAGTTTTTGGGAAGAAATAAGCCAATGGGAGAGTGGGTGATATTTTCATCACTGATAATGAGTAAGCTAGGGGCTTAAAGAGATAAAGGAAAATCTGAAAAGCAAAAATATGGTTAAGAAGACGCCATGTAAGAATAGGATTTTGACCATAACATAAAGAAAACAAACAAACAAAAAACTTGTCTGGAATATTGACAATCTAAACAGGAGGAAATGGGAAGGATAGTTAAACAAGCATTTATTGAGTGTCTACTATATGCCAGTACATTAATCACTTTGTAAATATTCTTATTTGATCCTTATAGCAACCCTGGGAATTACGCTTTTATTATTCTGATTTTACATTTGAGGGAAGTGAGGGCAATAATTAAGTTACTTTCCCAGGGTCATATAGTAAGTGACTGAAGCTGCATTTGAACTCAGGTCTTTCTGACTCCAGCCCTGGCACTGTGCAACCTGCCATCAACATTTTAAAGAGCAGATTAAAATGAAAAGAGAGGCAGAGAGATATTTTATGTGTGTGTACGTGTGTATCTCATACATAATATAGGATTGTATATAGAAAGCATTAATTCTTTTCTTACTTTAATTATATCATTGTTCACAAGGTAGAAGTGCATTTATCAAGTACCTACTATATGTCAGGAGCTGTGCTAGGCACAGATGATAGAAAGGCAAAAATAAAGTTATCCTTATGTTCAAGGTGATTATTTTATTCTAGGAGTAAAAGGGATGGTAGATAAAAAATAGGCAGTGAAGTAAATAAAAAATATGTACAAAATGATGCAGGGAATTGCTATCTCAAATAAAGAACAATTGATTTCTGAAATAAAATAATAGAAACCTCAGAGGAAAGTGACCCCTACACTTCAAAGTTAATGATAGGAGAGGAAAACTACCAAAGTTGAATCCTTAATTTGAAAAGAGTATTTAAAGGGTTTAGTCAAAGGATAGTGTGGTCTCCAAACCTAAAATTCTACATGTTAGCCTGCCTGAGGACAATAGGAGTAACAAAAACAACAACAACAAGACAAGCTGAAGACAAAACACATTATTTTAAGGAAGAAAAATATGGGGCTATGTGGGCAGAGGAATTTTATAAAGAGAAGGAAGTGAATTAATGTACAACTTACTGAACAATTTAGGTCAAAGAGAAGCATGTATAGAAGATGGACACAAGCTCATTTAATGGAGAATGAATACAGAAGTCTCATGGTCCTATAAGCATATCACCAGGATCACTAAAGTTCACAAATTAGTTTGCCTGGTGGTATATGCTAAGGAATACAAAAATTAGATATTTATTTAAAGGTATGTTTATGATGGTCAAAGGATATTAACAGACAATTTTCAGACAAAGTAAGCAAAGGTATCTATAGTCATGTTAAAAAATACTCTAAATCACTCGAGAGAAATGCAAATTAAAACAACTGTTAGCTACTACCTCACATCTGTCAGATTGGCTAATATGACAGAAAAGGAAAATGAAAAATGTTGGAGGGGAAGTGGGAATAGTAAAACCATATACTATTGGTGAAGTGCTTACTGATTCAACTATTTTGGAGAGCAAGTTGGACTTATGCCCAAAGGGCTATAAAACTATGCATAGTCTTTGACAAAGCAATACCACACACAAAGAGATAAAAAAGGTAAAGGACATTTCTCTATAAAATATTTATAGCAGCTCTTTTAGTGGTGGCAAAAAATTGGAAATTGAGAGGATGTCCATCAATTGGGGCATGACTGAACAAGTTGATGTCCATCATTGGATGGAATACCATTGTGCTTTAAGAAATGATAAGTGGAATGCTCTCAGAAAAACCTGAAAAGACTTACATGAACTGTTGTAAAGTGAAGTGAGCAGAACCAAGAAAACATTGTAGATAATATCGGCAATATTGTATGATGATCTATGAATAACTTAGCTACTCTCAGGAATAAAATGATCCAAGACAATCCTGCAGGACTTTTGATGAAAGGTGCTGTCCATCTCCAGAGAAAGAAATGGTAGAACCTGAGTACAGAACAAAGACACTTTTTCTTTATTTTTTTTATTTTATTTTCTTTATTTTTTTATTTTTCTTGGTTTTTTTTTTGCCTGTGTTTCATAGAGTGACTAACACGGGAATGTGTTTTATGTGATTACACATGTATAACCTCTGTCAAATTGCATGTCTTCTCAATGGGGGGGGGGCAGGGCAGAGTGGGAGAAAATCTGGAACTCAATTTTTTTTAAAAAGGCCAAAATTGTTTTTATATGTAATTGGAAAAATATTAAATAAGGTTAAAAAGCTTGTTTTAAAAAAAATATGTTTATGGGAGGGAAAGGGGAAAAAAAGGAAGAAGGGAAAGAGATAGAGAATGAGATAGGGTATAAAGAAGAGATGGAGTCTGCAGTTTATACTAGTGAGCTTGACTTTGAATCCTGGCAAACATCTAGACTATAGTACTGAAATATTGGTTTATGAGCATGTAAAAATGAAAAAGCCAGTTCAGTTTTATAACAAATAAGTCAGGGCTGGGTAATCTCATTTCTTCCTTTGATAGGGTGAAGTGTTAAAGTCCCTGAGGGAATAACTTAGATGTCCTATATTTGATATCAGCTAAGCAACTGACAAATTTTCTCACACTGCTCTTGTAGAGAAGAGGAGAAAAGTGGAATAGATAGCATGGTTAACCTGGAGAATGCAACACTTAGAGAGAATGTTATCTAATTCTTCACATATTTGAAAGGCTGTCAGTGGAAGAGAAATTAGACTTATCTGTGCCTCCCAGAAGGCAGAGTTAAATGAAATAGATAGGAGAGGAATATTTAGGCTGGGCATATGGAAAATATTATTTCTAATATTGTTCCCCCTAAATGGACTATTCTACCTGAGTAGGTGCTGGATGGTTTGGACTAGATGACCTCTGAACTCCTTTCATATCCTCGGATGTTTTTGGTTTTGTGATTCTGGCACACAAACACACACACACACACACACACACACACACACACACACTTCAGTGAGTTTCTCTGGTAAAGCTGTCATTTCTCAAACATATAGGGAACTAAGCCAAATTTATAAAAAGAGCTATTTCCTAGTTGACAAATGGTCAACAGTATTAACTGGCAGTTTTCAGAAGAAGAAGTCAAAGCTATAAATAGTCACATGAAAAATTCTCTGAATCATTTAGATTACAGAATTAGATTAGAGAAATGCAAATTAAAATAACTCTGAGTTACTACCTCATACCTATCAGATTGACTAACAGGACAGCAAAGGAAAACGATAAATGCTTAAAGGACCTGTGGAAAAATTGGGACACTAATACAGTGTCGGTAGAGTTGTGATCTAGTCCAACCATTCTGGAGAAGAATTTGAAACTATGCTCAAAGGGCTGTAGAACTGTGCATACCCTTCAACCCAGCTCTACTAGATCTGTATCCTAAAGAGATTTTTTTAAAAGACAGAAAAGGATCTATTCATACAAAGTTACTCATAGCAGCTCTCTTTGTGGTGGCAAAGAACCAAAAATCATGGGGATGCCTATCAGTTGGGGAATGACTGAAGAAGTTGTGATTTATGATTGTATTGGAATACTATAATGCTATAAAAATGACAAGCAGTATGGTTTCAGAAAAATCTGGGAGGATTTATATGAACAGATGCAAAATGAAGTGAGCAGAACCAGATCATCATTGTACATAGTAACAGCAATATTGAAATGATCAACTGTGAAAGACTTAGCTACTCTGATCAAGGCAATGAACTGAGACAATTCAAAAGAACTCATGATGAAAAATGCTATTCACCTCCAGAAAGACATCTGATGCACTCTGCGTAGAGATTGAAGCATAATTTTTTGGCTTTATGTGTCTTGTTTTTGTAACCTGACTAATGTTGAAATATGTTTTCCATGATGTCATCAAATCGCTTACTTTCCCACTGGGTTGGCAGAACAGTATAAGGGTGGGAGGAAGAGAATTTGGAAAATTTAAAAAGGAATATTTAAAGTAAATTAATATTTTAAAAAGAAAGAAAATAGAACACAAATTATCATGTCACTGATTGAGAAAACTTTCAAACAATTTAACTTATTTAGGTGTAATGCCTCTGCATGCACAGAGGACTTAACATTGAGACTGCCTATTTCTTTGCATTCCCTACCAGATGGGTAGGAGTAGCATCCTTCCACTGAAAGATTAGTTGGAATAGGCTGTATCTTTAAAACTGCTCTTTCCTGTGAATGCTTTTTTTGCTGAGTCCAGAGGGTGAAGATCATAGTTTACCCTCAGCATGGTCACCACAAAACTGCTGAAGATCCCTCTCTTTTATACTTGGTGGCACTGAAAAATGGGTGTGGGGTCTTTTTCTTGCCTGGTTTCTTTTTATTTGACCTCAGTTTCAAGTATAAGAAGTAATTACCAGTGGTGACCTTGGAGTCAAGATTCCTGCTGGGATGATACAACCAGCCAGCCTAGCAGGGAAGTCCTAAGAAGTCAGGGGCCCTGAAACTCAAGTTAAAAGGGGACTTGGACTTGGAACTTGGGTATGTGCTCTATAGGAACTGAGTAAAACTATGAACCTAATCTAGCTCCATACCCCAGAGAATGAGGTGGTATACAGGGAGTGATTAAATCCCTCATGCTAGGTAGCAAGTTTGTGTATTTGTGATCATACTTTTGAAATAAGTATTTGTTTGTAGAAGTTAATAAAATAACTAGTGATTAAATGGATTTAGGGTTCAGGGGAGTCACCTCCTACACTTGAAGGAATATCATGGGTGGAGTCTGGAGCTATTGATAGAAAATCTAGATACCTTTCTAGTTCCCTTAAGGATATCAGAGAAATCCGGGAGGAGGTGAAATATAATCTAACTGGCCTTCAGGTAGAGGGAACCAGAGTAATCAGTATTATATATGTAAACACAAGGAGTTCCCCCCAATTTTTTTTCTTCAGTACTTGAAATCTTCTGACCTGATCAGGGATCATTCATTCATAACTTACTTTGATAAGGAATGCTACTAACCAAGGGTACCAGAAACAAATATATTAAAATCCTTCTTTGCCCAAGGTGAGAGTACAACTGTATGCTGTGTGCACAGCCAGCTTCAGTGTCAGGAAGACCTGCACTGATGTCCACCTGTCACATAAAGACTATGTGACCCTAGGCAAGACACTTAATTTCTTGATACTCCAGACAACTCTGAGACTATAAAGAACTGCCTAACTACATTGTTAGTGGAAGTTTCCTCACCCAGAATTCCTTATGAAATCATGATTCTAGATAATGACTACTAATACTAAAAAGATATGGATTTGACTAGCAGTATTTTGCCATTTTTGCTAACATGAAGAAATGATCTCTGTAATAAAAATTTCTTTTGAATCAGAATAAGTGGGAGGGGGGAAAGCAAAAACATTAATGTAAGTTGACAATGAAAAATATAATTAGAATAAATATAAACTCTACTTATTAGCTCAATTATTTGATTTATTTCTAAATAAGGTTTTTCCAATTATTTTTTTCTATTTAGATGTTATTCCTCCTCCTAAGATTTCATTGCAGAGTTAAATTTGTTCTATTCCACATGAATTTAGAGGCATGTGGAGTAAGTAGCCCCAGAAAATACTGTACAAACTGACTTAACTGTAATACTATGGAAAGAATACTGGATTTTGAATTAGATGACCTAGGATTGATTCCACGTTTCGTTATTCATTATATGTGGGACACTGGGTATTGATTACTGAGCCTATCATGCCCACCTATAAACTGAGAATTTTCCTTAATGTCCCAGCCTTCCCTTAAAAATTAATTAATCCTGTATATATTTTGTTGCTACATAGTTGTTTATATGTTTAATGTCTCTTCTCCATTAGAAAATGATCTCCTGGGGGACACAGTCAAGATGGTGGATGGAAAGCAGGGACTTCCCTAAAGCTCTCTCTCAGGATCCTCCAAATACCCATAAAAATGGCTCTAAACAAGTCCTAGTACTGCAGAACCCACAAAATACCAGATGGAAGCCAACTCTACCACAGGATAGTGTGGATGATTGCTGGGTAAGGTCTATCGTGCATGGAGCTGGGAGCAGAGCAGAGCAGAGCCCAGCATGGGCTGCACTTGGACCAACCAGACTGAGAGGCAGGCAGAACAGTCCCTAGCTCCCTCAATTAGTGAGCTGTGTCAGTTACCAGACTTCTCAACCCACAAACACCAAAGACAACAGAGAAGTTTAGTGGGAAAAGCTGCTGAGACAGAGTGAAAGGAATTGGCAGTTTGGCCACTGCCCTGGAGTCAGCAGGGGTGGTGCAGCTACAGAAATACAGCTGCAGTTGCTTCTGGTCCCAGGCCCACCTGGTGGGAGAAATTAAGTGGCAGATCAGAGCAGGAGGGCAGAACCTGCTTAAGATCTGAGTCTGATCTGGGTTGGCAGTTCTTGGGGGAGGAGAAGGGCCAGTGTGGCAGAGTCTTCTGTACAGAAATAGTTCTGAAAACAACAGCACATCCCCTCAAGCATGGAACAAAGTACTTTCTACTCTACAAGAAGTCATACCCTGACAAAAAGCTCAAGTGTCAAGTAGTTGGTTGGGAATATGGCCAGGCAGTGAAAATGAACTCAGATGCAGACTCAGACTTTGGAATCTTTCTTTGGTAACAAAGAAGACCAAACATACAGTCAGAAGAAGTCAACAAAGTCAAAGAGCCTACATCAAAAGCCTCCAAGAAAAACATGAACTGGCCTGAGGGCAGGGAAGAACTCAAAGAGGATTTGGAAAAGCAAGTTAGAGAAGTAGAGGAAAAATTGGGAAGAGAAATGAGAGTGATGTGAGAAAACCATGAAAAACAAGTCAATGACTTGCTAAAGGAGACTTAAAAATACTGAAGAAAACAACACCTTAAAAAATAGACTAACTCAAATGGCAAAAGAGCTCCAAAACCCAATGAGGAGGAGAATGGCTTGAAAGGCAGAATTAGCCAAAAGGAAAAGGATATCCAAAAGACCACAGAAGAAAATATTACCTTAAAAATTAGATTAGAACAAATGGAAGCTAGTGACTTTATGAGAAATCAAGATATTATGAAACAGAACCAAAGGAATGAAAAAGGGGAAGACAATGTGAAATACCTCATTGGAAAAACCCCTAACCTGGAAAATAGATCCAGGAGAGATAATTTTAAAATTATTGGACTACCTGAAAGCCATGATCAAAAAAAAAAAGAGCCTAGATATCATCTTTCAAGAAATTACCAAGGAGAATTGCCTTGATATTCTAGAGCCAGAGGGTAAAATAGAAATTGAAAGAATCTACCAATTGCCTCCTGAAAAAGATCCCAAAAAGAAATCTCCTAGGAATATTGTCACCGAATTCCAGAGCTCCCAGGTCAAGGAGAAAATACTGCAAGCAGCCAGAAAGAAACAATTTGAGTACTGTGGAAACACAATCAAGATAATACAAGATCTAGCAGCTTCTAAATTAAGGGATCAAAGGCCTTGGAATGTGATATTCTGGAGGTCAATGGAGCTAGGATTAAAAGCAAGAATCACCTACCTTCAAAACTCAGTCTCATGCTCAAAGGCAAAATATGGATTTTCAACAAAATAGAGGACTTTCAAGCTTTCTCAGCAAAATAGCAGAGGTGAATAGAAAATTTGACTGTCAAACACAAGAATCAAGAGAAACATTAAAAAGATAAACAAGAAAGAAAAAACACAAGGGACTTACTAAGGTTGAGCTGTTTTGTTTACATTCCTACATGGAAAGATGATGTGTATAATTCATGAGACCTCAGGATTGGGGTACCTGAAGGGAATATACATATACATACATACATACATACATACATACATACATACACACATATGTATATATATATATACATATATGTATATATACATATATATGTGTATATATATATATATATATATATATATATAGACAGAGGAAACAGGATGTGTTGAATATGAAGGGATGATATCTAAAAAATAAAATCAAATTAAGGGATGAGAGAGGAATATATTGAGAGAGGGAGAAAGGGAGAGATAGAATGGGGTAAATTATCTTGCATAAAATTGGCAAGAAAAAGCAGTTCTGTTGGGAAGGAAGAGGGGGCAGGTGAGGGGTAATGAGTGAATCTTGCTCTCATCAGATTTGACCAGAGGAGGCAATAACATACACACTCAATTGGGTATCTTACACCACAGGAAAGAAGGAGGAAGGAGATTAAAAAAAGTCGGAGGATAGAAGAGAGGGCTGATAGGGGGAGTAGGTAATCAAAAGCAAACACTTTTGAAAAGGGACAGCATCAAGGGAGAAAATTGAATAAAGGGGGACAGAACAGGAGAGAGCAAAATATAGTTAGTGTTGCACAACACGAGTATTTGTGGAAGGGTTTTGCATAATGATACACATGTACCCAATGTTGGATTGCTTGCCTTCTTGGGGAGGGAAGAGGGGAGAGAATTTGGAACTCAAAGTTTTAAAAGAAGGTGTTCAAAAAAAAGTTTTTGCATGCAACTAAGACATGAGATATACAGGCAATGGGGCATAGAAATCTATCTTGTCCTAAAAGAAAGTAAAGGAAAAGGGGATGGGAGGGGAGTGGAGTGACAGAAGGGAGGGCTGACTGGTGAATGGGGCAATCAGAATATATGCCATCTTGGAGTGGGAGGGAGGGTAAAAATGGGGAGAAAATTTGTAATTCAAACTCTTGTGAAAATCAATGCTGAAAACTAAAAATATTAAATAAATAAATAATGATTTTTAAAAAAAAAGAAATGAAGAACAAGATGCTCTGAGAAAAACTTGGAAAGACTTACCTGATCTAAGGCACAGTGAAATGAGCAGCCTAGGGTGGGGAACCAGGAGAACAGGATAATGTTCAGTTGTGAATTACTTAGATATTCTCAGTAATACAAATATCCAAACCAATTCCAAAGAACTTATGATGAAAATTCTATCCATCTCAAGAGAAAGAATTGATGGAGTTTGAATGCAGATCAAAGCATACTTTTCTAAACTTTATTTTTTTTTGGTTTGTTTTGGACTGTGTTTTATTTCACAATATGTAAATATGTTTTGCATGACTATGTATGTATATAACTTATATCACATTTCTTGCCTTCTTAATGAAGGGACAGGGGAAGGAGGGAGAGGATTTGGAACTCAAAATTTAAAAATAAAAAGTAATGTTAAAATTGTTTTTTTACATGTAATTGGGAAAAAATAAAATATCAGAGAAAAATTCATTAAAAAATAATAAAGTGACTCCCAATGTACTACGAAAAAGAAACTGAGCTCTTTGAAGGCTAGGAATGTTCTAGCATAGTGCCTGGAAGATCAGTGGTGCTTAATAAAAGTTTGTGATTTGACTTAATTTGAAAGTGAGGGGTTGAACTAGAGGACCAGCAAGGTCTCTTCTAACTCTTAATCTCTGATTCTATGATCCTGGTCATGTCCAGTAAAATTCCCAATATGAATCTGAGGCCTTTTTATTAATTCTATTTTTCAATCTCCAAGCAAAATGTGTGTTTATGTGTATACATACATATACGTATATACATGTATTTATATATATATATATATATATATATATACACACACACACACAAGCACCCATATATATATATATATATATATATATATATATATATATATATATATATATATATATATACCTGCATGTATACCTACATACATATACATGTACACACACACATATATATTTATTTATATAGCTCTTGTTGTTCAGTCATTTTCAACTGTTCCTGACCTCATTTAGGGTTTTGTTGGCAAGGATACTGAAGAGGTTTGCTATTTCCTTCTCTACTTCATCTTACAAATGAGGAACTGAGGCACACAGGGTTAAGTGATTCGTACAGGGTCACAAAACAAGTGTCTGAAGCCATATTTGAGCTCATGAAGATGAGTCTTCCTGATTCCGGGTCTGGTACTTTATCCACTGTTCCACCTTGTTGCATATATATATATATAAAATATATATGCATGCATACATACACACAATGGCATATGTGTATATAATGCATGTGTGTATATATACTCATATGTCCATTTCATATATATGTATATAATATATACAACATACAAACATATACGTTTGCACAACCTTGTTGGGATGTGCTTATTCAAAAGTCCACCTATGACTTTACTTTTTTGCTACATCTGTCTCTTTTAATCTATCTACCTAGTTTTCTACGAATCTATCTTTTGCAGGAAGGAGAATAACTCACTGTAAGGCATTTTTATTTTAGACTATTTTTCAAAAAGATTTTGAAGGGAAGAAAATCTTATCTCATTATTTTTGTGACTTCATGAAAAGTTGTCTGGTAAGGAAAAGAGTTTAGGAAAAAAATCAGCCTGATACCAGGTTTTCCAAAAGTTTTAGTGCCACACTAGTCTTAAAATCTTTGAACTCATTTGCTGACTTGAAGGGCAAAAATAACTGATATTTATATAATCCATGAACATTATCATAGTTGATCCTGACAATAACCCTTTGAGTTGGGTGGTACAATACTAATATCCCCAGATGCAGAAACTGAGTTCAAGGAAGTTAAGTGACAGGCTCTGTGTCCCAAAGCTCATACATGCCAGATACAGGATATGAAGCAAGTTCTACCTGATGCCATATTCAGCCCTCTACCTTTTATATCACACAGACACAATAACAATATAGACTTATGACTTCACACTGACTTTGTAAAATGAATTATCAATTTTCTATAGTGATAAAAGCGGCTCATAAAGGTATGGAGAAGTAGTAATCACATATAAAGGCAACTTATTTCCTATAAGAGATATAAAGCTATTGAAATGCCAGTCATTATAGATTTGTAAGAAAGGACAGTAATGATTTTCCTTTAATGCATATAAAAGTTAGTCTATGGGACTCCACTATTTAACACTTAGTTTTAGCACTTCCTGGGTAGATGGGGTGGAAGGAGAGAATAGTTATCATTCCATAGATATTGAGGGATTATTATGTATAAGTCACTGGGATAAGTGCTATAAAAGATTTTTTAAATGTCAGAGAATAATAGAATATGAGAGCAGGAAGGGACCACAGTGGCTTTGGTGTCCAACCTATTCTTGAAGTAATCTCCATTATAACATTCCTGACAAGTGTTCATCCAGCCTCTGCTTGGAGACTTCCAAGGAGGGGAAATCTACCACCTTGCAAGACTCCTTTGTTCAGCCATTATGGTTATGAAGTTTTCCCCTGATATCAGGCTTAAACTGGCCCCTTTTCAACTTACATCCATTGTTTCTAATTCTGCTTTTTAAAGTTAAGTAGAATAAATCCAATTCCTCTGGCATATAACATTCCTTTACTTCCTTTTCAGAACAGCTGCTGCCTATCTGTGCCTCATCTGTCTTGTATGAGTAGAACTGAGTCATTTACTCAAATGGAAGAAATCTATTTATCCCTATTGTTTTTCCCCTCTATATTAGATCTAATGTTCTATTAAGATCATTCAGTGTCTTGTCTCTGTATTCCATGGTTAGCTTCCTGTCCAAGCTTCTTATTATCTGAAAATATGATTTGGATAACATCAATGCATTAATCTAAGTCATAGGTAAAAATATTAAAAGGTGTACGTACAAGTACTAATCTTTGAGGTACTTATTGGGAAGCTTCTTGCTATGTTGATACTGAATCATTAACTCCTTCAATCTGGACTTACACCTAGTTCTGAATCTCTGTGATTATGTTAAAATCTGATTCATCTTTCTCCATCTTTATGACAAGAAAGTCATGAAAATCTTTATTTTAAAATTCCTAAATGAGCCTGTTGTTTTGATGTTTGCCTATAATAAAAGCCACTGGGGAGTCTGAGTCTGAAAGACATCTGGAACTCCTGAGATTTTTTACTGCAGTGATCAAAACAGCTCAGGTGTCCACACGTAATGCCAAGTCTGGCACCAATACAATGAGCTCCAAATTTACTAAGGATGGCCAAACTTGCCCAGGATAGAAATGGAAAATATCAAACCTATTCTGCTTATCAGTAAGAGGATTAGTAAGTCAGTGAGTACCCCCTACACTTTCAACCTGAACGAGATAGAGAGGCCAAGTGTTTTCTTTTTTTAAAGTTACGTTATATGTAAATTACATCTATGACATAATTCTCATCTACCACTGTTGCAATTCTCTCATAGGAAATGAGGTTAGTTTAAACTGATTTATTTTAGGGATCTCATTCAGGTGGTGATCAGTGGATTTTTTTAATTTCTATTTTACCCTCTGCTTCTAGGCTACTAATCAGTTTTTCTTTATAATACTTTATATTAAAATATAATTTCTAGGATCTTTCTTCGATTGTGGCTTTTAGGTAGTTCAATACTTCTTAAATATCTCTCCTCAATCTATTTTCTAGGTTAACTGTATTTCTGATGAGATACTGCATGTCTTCTTTTCTTGTCATTCTTTCCACTTTGTTTTACTGATTGTTGATGTATCATCAAGTCATTTCCTTACACTTGCCCAATTCTAACCTTTAAAGGATTATTTTCGTTAGCTAGGCTTTTGTACCTCTTCTTACATTTGGTCAACTATGTTTTCTCAGGTGTTATTTTCTATAGTATTATATTGTAACTCACTTATGATGGTGTTAATTGTCTTTTCATAATTTTCTTTGCTTACTCTCTTTTCTTTACTGAATCTTTCCTCTATCACTTTTTTATTTAATATTTTTGTTTTCAGCATTGATTTTCACAAGAGTTTGAGTTAAAAATTTTCTTCCACTTCTACCCTCTGCCCCACTCCAAAATGGCAGATACTCTGATTCCCCAGTTGCCCAGTCATTCCTCCCTTCTGTCACCCAACTCCCCCCATCCCCTTTTCCCTTACTTTCTTGTAGGGCAAGATAGAATTCTATGCCCCTTTGCCTGTATATCTTATTTCCTAGTTGTGTGCAAAAACTTTTTTTTGAACATCTGCTTTTAAAACTTTGAGTTCCAAATTTTCTCCCCTCTTCCCTCCCCACTCACCCTCCCTAAAAAGGCAAGCAATTCAACACAGGGTACATGTGTATCATTAAGCAAAACCCTTCCACAATACTCATATTGTGAAAGACTACCTATATTTTGCTCCTTCCTATCCTATCCCCCTTTATTCAATTTTCTCCCTTGATCCCTTCCCTCCCTTTTCAAAAGTGTTTGCTTTTGATTACCTACTCCCCATATCTGCCTTCCCTTCTATTGTCCCCCCTTTTTTATCTCCTTCCTCCTTCTTTCCTGTGGGGTAAGATACCCCATTGAGTGTGTATGTTATTCCCTCCTCTGGTCAAATCTGATGAGAGCAAGATTCACTCATTGCCCATCACCTGCCTCCTCTTCCCTTCCGACAGAATTGCTTTTTCTTGCCACTTTTATATGAGATAATTTACCCCATTCTATCTCTCCCTTTCTCCCTCTCTCAATATATTCCTCTCACATCCCTTAATTATTTTAGATATCATCCCTTCATATTCAACTCACCCTGTGACCTCTGTCTAGATATAGATATAGATATATGTATATTCCCTTCAGTACCCTAATACAGAGGTCTCATGAATTATACACATCATCTTTCCATGTAGGAATGTAAACAAAACAGTTCAACTTTAGTAAGTCCCTTGTGATTTCTCTTTCTTGTTTACCTTTTCATGCTTCTCTTGATTCTTGTGTTTGAAAATCAAATTTTCTAATCAGCTCTGATCTTTTCACTGAGAAAGCTTGAAAGTCCTCTATTTTATTGAAAATCCATATTTTGCCTTGTATTATGATACTCAGTTTTGCTGGGTAGGTGATTCTTGGTTTTAATCTTAGCTCCATTGACCTCCGGAATATAATATTCCAAGCCCTTCAATCCCTTAATGTGGAAGCTGCTATATCCTGTGTTATTCTGACTGTGTTTCCACAATACTGAAATTGTTTCTGTCTGGCTGCTTGCAGTATTTTCTCCTTGACCTGGGAGCACTGGTTAGTAACACGTAAATGAATCAAGACCTTCTGAGGAAAGAGAAGATAAAACAACATATTTTGAAAAGCCTCTGAAATTATAGCAGAACAAATTCAACCACCTTTAGAATGCATTAGAAGAGCAGTCAAATAATTTATTAAAAATATTAAAGAAATAAAGACAGAAGTTTGAGTTCTTATGATGAAACCAATAAGATTTACAAGATACTAGATAATTTAGAATGAAAGATAAATGGCACTCTCCAAAGCATTAGATTTTCTGAAAAAATAGAACAAAGAAATTAAAATACAAAAAGAAATTAAAATACCAAAAGAAAAACTAACCAAACAAAATCAAAAGACAATGAGATTAGAGGAGTGCATTAGAACTTTTAAAATTAAAACACTAGTCTTAAAGATTGGATATACTGTAGGTCATTTGAGGATTAGAGATATTTCAAAAAATGATGAAAATTCCTAAATACCTCAATAAATCAAGAAATCACACAGAGAAATGTTCAGAAATTTTGGAAGCCTATACGGTCACTGATATGCATACAAACACATATATACACACATATACACAGACACAAACACACACACATACACAAAGAGAAAGAGGTGAACAGAAAGAGAAATACCATAAAAACCAGAAAGGAATATTTTTTTTAAAAAAATGAGAAAACTTTAGAATTAAACACAATGAATGACAAATTTGGTGAGCCTAGGGAATTAAAATTTAATATACCTAGATGAATCTATTATAACAGCATGGCATTATTCTTTTTTTCCCTTTTATAAAAATCAAAGAAGTAAAATATGATATTCTGAAATGCAAAGAAGATTAATTGAGCTTGTCTCAGAAAATCTCCGGCTGACTCCTTGAGGGAACTGAATTTGAAACTAGGAATTCTTCCTGTGACATCAGAGAGAAGAGGAACTTTATGAGGTCATTCTTTCTGAGTAGTTAAAGAGTCTCCTAGTTCGAAGAGGTCATCTAAGCCAGCTCGTTTCTGGACAAGAATTCCTTCTCCAATATTTCCAACAAGTTAGCATCTGGGATCAGCTGTCTGGGCTTTGATACTCAAGGCAGACCACCTACTTCCTGCATATCTACTCCAATCCATGAAGTCCTCTCTGAGTTGAGATCTAGTGAGAAACTAAAAGTGATTTCTTCTACCTGACAACAGAAAAAAAAAGAAGGAACTACAGACAATAGAAAACAGGGGCCTGGAAATAAAACTAGGGTCTACATCTCCCAGTCTAATCAAGGGGTTCACGTAGACTGTAGCCCACAAAAGTACTTTTTCCTTTGCAAAATCCCAGGGGTGGCGAGTTTGGAACTGCCAGGGTGCTGAGGTTTCAGCTCTAAACCTCAAAAATCCGAAGAGGCCTAAACGCAGGATGTTTAAGTCTGTGCAAGAACCCAGGGAATTGAAGATAAGAAGGAGCCTGGGCGTGGTTGGTTATGCCACCAGGGGTCATAGCCTGGGCCTAGTACAAAGCTTCAATTCAGAACCTAAACCTGGAGAGGTAAATACATTAAATATGAAAACATCAACCAGTATCAAATCTGGAGATCCTCCAAAAGAAGGCAATTCCATAACAACTCTAAACATAGATTCTAAGGAAAAAATGGATTTTCCACAAGGACTACGTGAATTCTTAGAAGAAATGAAGGAAGAGATAAAAAATGAAATAAAAGACCTGGAGGAAAGAATTGGAAGTAGAATAGATAATTTAGAAGAGAAAATGGTAGGCCTTATGCAAGAAGTGGAGTCCTTGAAAACAAGAATAGATCAAACAGAAATCAATGACTCCGTAAGACAGCAAGAAATATTAGAACAAAATGAAAAGATTGAAAAGCTCGAGGAAGAAAATGTAAGATATCTGGTAACAAAAACAACTGACTTGGAAAACTGGTCAAGAAGAGATAACATAAAAATTATTGGGCTCCCTGAAAACATTGATATAGTAAAAAGCTTGGATACTATATTTCAAGAAATCATAAAAGAGAATTGCCCAGGTTTATTAGAACCAGGAGGCAGAATAAATATAGAAAGAATCCATAGATCACCTCCTCTTATAAATCCCCAAATAAAAACTCCCAGGAATGTCATAGTCAAAATTCAGAACTCCCATGTCAAAGAGAAAATATTACAAGAATCCAGAATGAAGCCATTCAAGTACCAAGGAATTACAGTCAGGATCACACAAGACCTAGCAGCTTCAACCATAAATGAGAGGAAATCTTGGAATTCAATTTTTAGAAAGGCAAAAGAGATGGGCTTACAACCAAGAATAAGCTACCCTGCAAAACTTGGTATAATCTTATATGGGAAAAAATTAACATTTAACACAATAGAAGATTTTGAAGAATTTTTGATGGAAAGACCTGAGCTGAGTAAGAAGTTTGGAATACAAACACATGAGTTCAGAGAAATCTAGAAAGGAAATGAGAGGTGATTTCATGGAATCCTGGGTAGTATGGCCTGATGCCAGAATCAGAATCAGAAGAATTTAAAGCAGTACAACCACAATGCAAAGAGAAACAACTTTTGAAACAAAGCAACTCTCCAGAAAGACCTGAAAATAATCCTTCAGACAGAAGATGACACACAATGGAAAAAGCATACATTTTAAGGCATGGTCACTTGGTGGATTTAATTGTTACAACTCTCTACCCTGTTCCACCCCTCCCCACCCCTCCTTTTTGTGTAATTTTTTTAAATTAAGATTTATTTTTAGTTTACAACATTCAGCTCCACATAATTTTGAGTTCCAGATTTTCTTCTCCCCCTCCCCCTCTCCAAGACTGCATGGAATCCGATATAACTTCTAAATATAACTTTGTGTTAAACTTATTTGCACAATAGTCAAGTTGTAAAGAAAAATTATGACCAATGTAATGAATCACGAGAAAGAAGAAACAAAACCAAAAAAAAAACCCCAAAGAAGAAAGAAAAAGGAAAGCAAATAGTTTGCCTCAATCTGCATTCAGACCCCATAGTTCTTTTTCTGGATGTAGGTAGCTCTCTCCATCATGAGTCATTTGGAGTTGTCTTTGTACCTTGTATCGCTGAGAAGAGCCAAGTCTATCAAGGTCAGTCATCACAGAATCAATATATCTGTGGTTGTGTACAATGTTCTCCTGGTTCTGCTCCTCTCAGCATTTTATTATGTAGGTTTTTCCAGGTTATTATGAAGTCCGTATCTTCCCCTATTTCTTGTAGCACAATAGCATTCCATTACATTTATATGCCACAAATTGTTTAGCCATTCTGCAATTGATGGGCATCCCCTTCATTTGCAATTATTTAATACCACAAAAAGAGCTGCTGTAAATATTTTTGTACATACAGGCCCCTTTTCCCCTTGTGTGCCCTAGAAGTGGTGTTCCCTGGGTCAAAGGGAATGCACATTTTTATAGCCCCTTGGGCATAGTTCCAAATTGCTCTCCAGAATAGTTGGATCAATCAGTTCAAAACTCCACCAACGATGTAACAGTGCCTTTTTGTGTTTTTAATTGGGAGGAAGAAAGGGAGGTTAATGAAAGGCAGTGGGAGTTAAGTGATGTGATAATAGTAAAAATGATGTTTTAAAGGGCCATTTTAATATGTGTAAATTCACACGAGGGAAATTCAGCTAAGATGACAAGCAGAACTGTTTTGAAATGAAAGTATAGAATTATATTTAAGGCAAATGGTATGATGCAGAATTCATAGTTTCATATACAGTTCTATTTTTGCATGTTTTTATGTATAGAAATTTCTCTTTGGTGTTGAAACAGTAATAAATAAAAACAATTCTAATTCAAAAAAAAAAGAAGATTAATTGAAGGAAAGTGGAGGAAAGATGGCACATTAGGGCAGCCACCCAACTGAAATCTCCAAGTGTTCCCCTCCAAACACTTTTAAAAGAATACCTCAAAATAAATTTGGGAGTAGAAAAGCCAACAATAAGTTAGAGTGAGATATTTTTCTGGGCAAAGAAAACTTAAGACATGGACAAGAGAAGTCTGCAACACCAGGGTGGAGGTCTGGTGGAGGCTCTCAGCTCAGAGATGATAATGGGGTCAGATGACTGCAAAGAAGGTTACAAGGGACCCTTTGCTGGCACTGGGTACAGCTGGTGCTGATTAACAACTCTCTTTTGCATATGCAGTTCTGAATCATAACATTAGGGTGGAAAGTAGTGCTAGTAGTCAGTCACAAGGGAGCAGGGTACCTGGTCTCTGTACCAAAGCAGAGAGGAGCTCTAACAGTAAACTACAGGGGACCAGAGTCCCTTCCTTGGTTAAGATAAGAGCACAGACCAAGAACAATGACCATACCTCTCACAGGATCACATTGTCTTGGAAGGAGAAAAACTTGCAGACCCCCAGAACTTGCTCTGAAAACCACTACAAAAAGGCTGAAGCTTGGAACAGTGCCCCCTACCCTAGCGGAGCAGAGCACCATATTAACATAAAGTTAAAAGTCAAGAAAGACTGAAAAAATGAGCAAACAAAAAAATGACCATAAAAACTACTTTGGCAGCAGGGAAGACCAAGATATAAACTCAGATGAAGACAACAATGTCAAAGCAAATAGCAAAAATGCCTCAGAGAAAAATTTAACTGGACTCAAGCCTAGCAAGAATTACTGAAAGAGTTAAAGAAAAAGAAAAGAGTGGCAGAGGAAAAATTGGAGAAAGAAATGAGAGTAATGGAAGAAAACAAAAGAGACAAAAATACTGAAGGAAATAACACATTGGAAAGCAGATTTAGTCTAATGATGAGAGACACAAAAATTCACTGAAGAAAAGAACTTAAAAAGTAGAATTGGCCAAATGGAAAAAATAGATACAAAAGGTCAATGAAGAAAATAATTGCTTAAAAATTACAATTGGGTAGGTGGAAATGAATGACTCTATGAGAAATCAAGAAATGATAAAACAGTCAAAATAATGGAAAAAAAAACAATAGGAAAATGTGAAATATCTCATTAGAAAATCAACAGACCTGGAAAATAGATTCAGCAGAGATAATTTAAGAATGACTGGACTGCCTGAAAGCCATGATCAAAGAAAGAGCCTAGACACCATACTTCAAGGAATTATCAAGGAAAACTGCCCCAGTGTCTTAGATTTAGAGAATAACATAGAATTTGAAAGAATCTACCAATCACCTCCTGAAAGGCATTCCAGGGGCAGCTAGGTGACACAGTGAATAGAGCACCAGCCCTGGAGTCAGTTCAAATCCTGCCTCTGACACTTCTCACTTACTAGCTGTGTGATCTTGAGCAAGTCATTTAATGCCAATTGCCTTGCCTCCCCCTTCCAAAAAAATTTGAAAAAGAGAGATTCCAAAGTGAAAATTCCAAGGAATGTTATAGTCAAAATCCAGAGCTCCCAGGCCAAAAAGAAAACATTTCAAACAGCCAGAAAGACATAATTCAAATATCATAGAGCCAGAATCACACACGATTTAGAAACTTCCAATTTATAGGATCAGAGGGATTTTTATTTGATATTCTAATAGGCAAATGAACTGGGATTGAAACTAAAAATTATCTGCTTAGTATAACTGAATGTTATCCTTTCAGGGAAAATGAATATTTAGTAAAATAGAGGACTTTCAGGCATTCCTAATGAAAACACCAGAGCTGAATAGAAAATCTGACATTGAAACAGAAGACTCAAGACAAACATGATAAAATAAACATGAAAGGGTAATCATAAGGGATTCAACAAATTTAAACTGATTATCATATAGGAAGATGGCACATGTAATTCCTAAGAACTTTATCATTATTAGGGCAGTTACAAAAAAAGTTTACATAGACAGAGGGAATGAGTGTGAATCAATTATATTGTATGATCTCCAAAAAAATGAAGGAGGGAGAAATAGGGATGTACTGGGAGAAAGGGGAAGGGAAAGAGAGAATGTAGAAAAATTTCTCACTTAAAAGAAGTACTCAAAAAAGAACTTTTACAATGGAGGGAGAAATAGCAATAGTAGTGGTAGGCAATGATTGAATCTTACTCTCACTGAATTAGTTCAAAGGAAGAAGTGAAAATACACACACACATACACATATGTATATATATGTATATATATAGGAAAGGGAGAAGTGGTGAAAGGAGTTGGAGTGATAAAGAGGGAGGGCAGATTGAGAAATTGAGGGAGGCAGTGGCTAGAAGCAAAATAGACTTTTAAGGAGGAACAGGATTAAAAGAAAGAAAGAAGGATAAACATAAGAAAATAAGAGGAAAGGAAATACACAGTAATCATAACTATGAATGTGAATGGGATGAGTTACTCATAAAATGGTAGTGAATAGCAGAGTGGATGAGAAACTAGAATCTAGGAATATGTTATTTACAAGAGACACATTTGAAACAGAAAGGCACACAGAGAGTTAAAATAAAAGGCTGGGACAGAATGTAATATTGTTTAGCTGAAGTAAAAAAAGGCAGAGGTAGCAATCATGAGCTTAGACAAAGCAAAAACAAAAATTGTACTTGTCATTTCCGTCATATCCAACTTTTCATGACTCCATCTGAAGTTTTCTTGGCAAAGATATTGGAGTGCTTTGTCATTTCCCTCTCTATCTCATTTTATATATAAGGAAACTAATCGGGTCTTTTTTATTCCAGGGCTGGTGCTCTACTTTCTGTGCCATCTAACTGCCCCCCAAAACAAAAATAGTTTTAATTGAAAGAGACAGTCAGGGAAACTGAATTTTGCTAAAAAGGAACCATAGGCAATAAAGTAACATCGAGAATGGTTACAAGAGGTTTCTCTGATAGAGGCTTCATTTCTCAAACACGACTAATTATAGTATTTGGTTAAGTTTTTTTTTTGAAAAATGACCCATTTCTTAATTGATAAGTGGTCAAAGAATTTGAACAGTTTTCAGAAGAAGAAATCAAAGCTATCTATAGAAATATAAAATGATCTTAGAAATGCAAATTTAAACAACTCTGAGGTACCACCATATACCTATCAAATTGGTTAATATCACATAAAAGGAAAATGACAAATGTTGGAGGGGATGTGGGAAAACTGGTACATTAATGTATTACTGGTAGAGTTGTGATCTGATACAACTATTCTAGTAAACAATTAGGAACTATGTTTAAAGGGCTATAAAACTGTCTATACCCTTTGACCCAGAAATAGCACTACTAGATCTGTGTTCCAGAGAGATCAAAGAAAAAGGAAATAGATCTATATGCACAAAAATATTGATACCAGTTCTTTTTGTGCTATCAAAGAATTGGAAGTTAAGGGTATGCTCTTCAACTGGGGAATGGCTTAGCAAGGAGTGACATATGATTTTGATTGAGAACTATTGTACTATAAGAAGTGATGAGGAGGGTGGTTTCAGGAAAAAAAATAGCAAGTCTTCTATGAATTGATGAAAAGTAAAGTGAGAAGAACTGGGAGATAATTGTACACAGTAACAGCAATGTTGCAGTGATGATCACCTGGGAAAGACTTGGTTACTATGATCAATGCAATGATGCAAGACAATTCAAAAGGACTCACATTGAAAAAAGGCTGTCACCCTCCAGAGAGAAAGCTAATGAACTCTGTATGCAAATTTCAGTATAATTTTATCATTTTATTTTTCTTTCTTTGAAAAAAAATATGACTAATATGGAGACATGTTTTGCATAATTTTATATATAAAATTGATATATTGCTTGCTTTCTCAGTAGATAGGGAAGGGTATGGGATAGAGGGAAAGACTTTGAAGCTCAAAATTTTAAGAGAAAAAATGTTTAAGAGAAAAAAATAAATAATAGATTTAAAAGAATAATAATCCCAACTCAAAATTTTGTAGCATTCCACTGTTGTGCATTCCACTGTTGTGCATTCCACACAACAATCTGGTACCCTAGGTAGCATGAGTATGATCATTCCTATGTTACAAATGTGGAAAAAGAACTGAGATTCAAACCCAGGCCTAGTTCTAATATATTATGCTGCTCTCCATTGCTGTAAAGGAAATACTTTGCGAACTTTTTTAAAAAGTCATCGAATTAATATAAGCTGTTCTTATTATGATGGTTGTTATGGTCACTCATGTACAAATGGCAGCTTAGTGGCCCAGTAGACAGAGCCTTGGATGTGGAGTCAGAAAAGACATGAGATAAATCCTGCCTCAGTCACTTATTAGTTGTATAACTCTGGGCAAATCACTGAACCTATCTGTCTCAATTTCTTCATCTGTAAAATGGGGGAATAATAATACCTACTTCCCAGGGTTGTTGTGATGATCAAATGATATAGAATTTAGAAAGAAAATTGGCAATTTCTTGATCTTGAAATATATCATCCTCTGTGATCTCCCACACCCCACCTTCTGTATCCACCTTTTGAAATATTAACCCTATTAAAATGCCTGGTTCAAATATATCCTTCTACATGGGTCCTTCCTTATTCTTTCCCTAATGAGAAGAAGCCTCTCTGTTTTTGCAATTCTCATAGCAGTTTATGTCTTTCTTAAGCATTTAACATTCTATTTCACAGTATTATGAATAATATATAATCTTGTTTCCTACTGGTTTGTAAGCACCTAAAAAGTAGGGCCTGCATCTTAAAACCATTTAGAACTCCTTCAACTTGGATCTTAATGTCTAGTGCAAAACAGACACAATATACCTACTTTTAATTTCATTTTCTGATAAACATCAGGAAGTTTTAGATTTTATAGAAAAATTTGATCTCTCTTAAAATTCGTGAATCATTTAGAGCTTACAAGCTCATATCCATAAGTTGCTATTTTTTATAGCTTCTGCTTCAAGCTCAATTCTTATTTTTATCTGCTATTCTCTATGCTTCATGACTTAATAATGTGATTAACCTGAGGGTATTATGCCTTAAGCTACTGAAATTAGCTAATACTAAAATCCAAGGTCTATATTTTAAGTAATTCTTCTATTAAAAAGAAGGTCATAAGATTAAATGTTTTAATTTGAAAAAATATGAAAATAATAAATTCCAAGGATACATTTTGATGTAAAATAATACTGAGATAAGATTGCTGTGGTGAATAAATTATCTAACAGAAATAATATTGTTATTTGCAAGAAATTCACCATGGAGCAGGTTGGCTAGGGCATCTGTCACAGTCCAATTGGGAAGATCCTAATATATGTTACAATGCTAAATAATTACTTGAGTAGTGATCTAGCTACCACTGAATGGCTAGAATGTGAAATAAATACCACTGCCAGATTCACCACTGCTCATCAGGTGACCTCAGGAAATAACACAGCCTTTTATTTTATATCAACCTTTTTATAAAAGACCAAGAATTCTTTGTATTAAGGAAGAAAATGTTTGAAACAATATTCCAACATATGACTTTCCATTTTGCAGTGCAAAGAAGGTAATCTCTCCATATGGCATAAGTAGGTAAAATCTCCCACCTTTTGGAAGCAAATATCTTGTAGGGTGTCAAGTGGCTCTTGCCTACTTTTAAAAGAAAGTTTAGTTTAAGTACAATCATAGGAATATTTCTCAACTGCAGATGTGTGCTGACAAATATTTAACAACCAACTCCCCAAAAATGTACAATTTACACATTTTTTTAGTTTAGTCTGCAATATTAACATTTTCTTCATCACTTTCCTAAGTCAAAACAAGCAACAAAACAATAAATCGAGCCATAATTTGTAATAGTTTCCCATTTCTAAGGCACAAATGATGACATTGAAAAATAACTTTTTGCCTCTGCAAGCCAGTATGATCTAATTACAACATACCTCTGCATCTGTTACCCAACTTTTTCCTTATCTGTTTTCTCTTCTCTTCTCCTTTCTCCTAAACTATCCTATCCTCTCCTTTTCCTTAAAAAAGTTACAAACATTGTGGTTTGTTAAGGGAAGCTGGCACCATGGGAAACAACATTCAATTTATAGTCAGAAACCCTGAAATTTAAACCAGTTTCTGCTACTTGTGACTTTTGGGCCCTTGAGAAATTTACTAACACTAGCCTTGTCCTCAGTTTCCTCATTTGTAAAATGATTGAGTTAGGATAAATAATGTTCAAGGTCACTTAAGCTCTAAATCTATGAAACTATGAAATGCTTTTGGAGAGCCTGTCAAGGAAAGGAAAAAAAAATAACTCCTATAGGAATTAAAAAAAAAGATTTCAACATCTGGAATGATGAGTTGGTTCACATAAAATGAAATTCAATAATAACAAATACAAAGTTCTGCACTTAGGTTAAAAAAATCAATAGTGCCAAGTGTAGGATAGGAGAAAACTGGGCTGGGAGCTGGGAGTAGTTCTTATGAAGACAGAATGGATAGATTTTAAGCTGCACTATCAGAGTGAGCACTTATATCAAAAAACTCACACATTCATCCAAGAATTGACATAAAATGTCAAAAAAGACATGTTGAATTGACTAACTTTGTTGTGACCTAACATTGCCATGTGACAGAAATAAGAATTTAATGCTTTTTAGATAAAAAAGATCATGAGATCAGATCAGAGATTTATACTGGGGAGTTACCTCAGAGAACACCAAATCTAATTCCTTCATTGTATAATTGAGGAACCTCAGGTCCAAGGAGGCTAAGTGAACTATTCAAAGTTCTTCGGGTAGTAAGAGACAGAAATTAGGTTTGGAACCTAGGATCTCTCGCTTCTCCATCAATTAAAATGCCGATTTATAGAATCATGTTGTTATTAAGTCGTTTTTAAGCCCTGTCTGACTTTCTGTGACCCCACTTGGTGTTTTCTAGTTAAAGATATTGGAGTGGTTTGTTGTTTCCTTCTCCAATTCATCTTACAAATGAGGAGCTGAGTAAACAGACTCCAGTGACTTGCCCAGCATCACACAGCTAATAAGTGTGGGAGGCCAGATCTGAACTAAATAAGATGAGTCTTCCTGACAAAAGGTCCAGTACCCTATCTACTGTGCCATCTACCTGCCCTTCTGAGATCATATTATCTAGATCTAACATGAGTGACATGACCATGGCAGTGTAACAGGCACTTAAGTATGCAGTGGACAAAGTTTTGGGCATGGAATCATTAAGACCCAAGTTCAAATTCAGCCTCACACACTAGCTATGTGACGCTGGGAGGGTCGTTTAAACTTTGCCTTAGTTTCCTCATCTATAAAATTTGGATAATACTACCTACTTCTCAGGACTGTTGTGAAGATCAAATAAGATACTATTGTAAAAAAAGCTTTTTAAAAACCTTAAAGCACTATATAAATGTTATCTATTATTATAGGTGTAGGAAGAAATGTGTGTACCTTGATCTGTATGCCCATAACATAATACAGTATCACTACTAATCACTGCTAATACCTTTTGGTCTGGCTTATTGGCTCCAACCTACTCTCACACTGTGAGGTTTAAGTTCTGAGAGGAAGACCACCACTACATGTTTAAGCTCACATATTCTTAGGATCCTAGGGAAAATCGCCCTCACCATTATAGGTCTATAACCTCTCCAGAAACACTTCATCTTATTTAATCAGTCACTCACTATAATGACACATAAGTACAAGCATTTACTTAGCAATAAGGCAAAATAAATAATAGGTATTCATATATTAAACATCTACATGAATAATAAATATTCACCAATATACATATAAATTTTTGTTCACTCTACCACTAATTCCCTTGACATATGGGGGTTGGGGAGAGCAGGCTTACACAGGAACATACAAGGAAGCATTTAAGGTAGAAAAATCTATATGGTGATTTAACTCACAGCTCTCGCCTACAGGATTTTTTGATTTTGCTTCATATGACAACATCTTCAATTCACAAAACTGCTCTTCTGTCTACCGATTGTCTGTTGGTCTTCATATGCTCCAAAGCAACAAACCTTCCATACTTGAATATATTATTTACAAGTTAATTCAACTTAAAATCACCCTTATAAGTGCCATAAGAAAGTGTTAATTCTACATTTGAATATCAGCTTCTTTAAGTAAGAAAACTACAAAACTTATTAGGCTGACTTTCTCTGTGCTACACATCCTAGCCCAATCCATTACTTAATCACCTGGATGGTCTGTTTTACAATTAGAACACAGCTCACAGAAAATAGATTAGGTTGATTTAGTCTAAACAAGGTACACTAGCCTAGCTAGTTCTTCCTATGTAGCAAGACGGCTGTAGTAACCACCTTTCAAATTTCTTCATTTCCCTCTCAAACAAGGGTTGCGAAGATCCATGCATGTTTATAAGAAGCATCACCTCTCAAAAACCCTAGTGGTTACTGATGGGAAATATTTGGAACTAAGGTTCTTGTTCAGTGAAGTTGACTCTTCATCTAATTGGCAATAAATTAGCTGAAACCTTCTGTCAGCTGACTTCTGGGACTGCTTTTTCTTTTCACACAGATTGATATAACTAATTTTAACCCTCCTATTCTTTCTTCTACATTCACTTGCTAGATTTTTCTTCCTTTAGCCTCAGTTTCCTATCTTTTATACTTCCTATATCTCTATTATTAAGTGCCTTAAATCGAAGCCTCTTGGCTTTCAGTAACCTTCCTTTTCCTTAAAGAGTAAGAACTCTCCAATTCCCCCCCCCCCCGCAATGAAAGCAATAGTTCTTTTCGGACCACATTTGTTGCCAAATGTTTGTCTTTTTTTTTCTTTTGAAATTTCCCCCCTTTAGTGATAAACATTACAAACAATTGAGCTGAGAAGCCACAATGTTCTATCACTCTAACTTCCCATCAGGGTTATTCTCAGTTAATTCCTTTTCATTAAAACTACTTCTTCCTAAACATATTTTAAGTTTTTAATAAGTAAAAGCTATTTTTATATATACCCTTTGAAATGCTGTTTATAAACATATAAGGTATGATCTTTTATCATTCACAAGGTGATTCAAATATATTTCCATATATTATATATACATATATGCGTATACATGTTTCTATATAATGCTAGTTCATTTTTTTGCCCAAAACTATGTAAATTACACCAGAAAGTGGTATTTCTCCACACACAGATTTTAATGGTTTTACCCTTCAAAAGAAATTCTTTTCCTGTTCTTTTCAGAAAACAAAATCTTCATCTATAAGAACAATGATATCTTACATGCTTTAATAAGTGGACAAAATATTTCCTTTTATATAAAAAAGCATCTTTAGCTTTTTTCAGCACTAACTCACTCCATATGAAAAGATCCATAAATAATCAGTACTTTATTCCAGAAGCCAAGATGGTGAAGTAAATAATAAATGATTGTAGCTCTCCCATATTCACCTCCAAACCACCATAAAATTGCACCCAAAACAAATCCTGGAACAGCTGAGCCAGCTGAAAGATGGGGGGAAACAAAATTTTAGCCCAAGAAACTTGGAAGATTAGTAAGAAAGGTCCATCTCTCTCATGTAAATAGGGAGCAAATTCCAGGACAGAATCCCAGTAAGCCAGCAGCAAGCCCCACTTCAGCAAACTTGTGTAAGATCCTGAGCCCCAGTGTGGTGAAGCAGGAAAGGCCAATACCAGGATCCCCCATGTGACTAAGCATAGCCAGAGGAACCAGCAGACTCCAGCTCCAATAATCACCCCATGTTTAGTGTAGCTGGTATTAGCTGGACCTGGACATGCTTCAGCATAGCTCAGGGCTGACAGGCATCCTCCAGGGGCCAGACCTCCATGTGCTTCAGGGCAGCCCCTAGGAAATCCAGAAAAATACCACCTGGCCTCGGTGCATGCCAGACAACACCACGGGGACCCGAGCTCAGCACCAGCTAAGCTGCCAGACACGTTACAGCTTCCAGCAGTGCCAACTTCTCCACCCCCACCCCCACAGCACAGCACCAGAAATGAGGATCTCCCTGGCCTCAGGGCAACATCAGCATACATGAGGTAAAAAGTTAGGGCCTGCAGCTACTGGCACAAGAAGCCTGAGACATAGCCCCTTCCACCCAGTGAGTAGATATCAAATTTAAAAGAAAGGAAAAAGACTCCCACCCCCACCAAAAAAGATGAGGAAAAAACAAAGAAAAACAAACAAGCAAACAAAAAGAATCTGATTATAGAGAGTCATTATGGTAACAGGGAAGACAAAGACACAAACTCAGAAGTGGAAAAGAATGTCAAGATATCTATGGGCAAAACCTCAAAGAAAAATAGGTAGTGGTTTCAAGCCCAGAAAGAACTAATAGATGAGCTCAAAAAGGAACTTAAAAATCATATAAGAGAGGTAGAAGAAAAAATTGGAAAAAGAAATGAGATTGTGTATTGGTAATTAAGGAAGGCTTTTAGCACTTATTCAATCAAGTGCCCATGAAGAGTTTGGCCATGTTTTCCTTGATTAAATTAGGAGTCCTTGATGACATCCTTGTCTCAAGGGATAGCCTCATTTAAATGGGCTTGAGTGATATGTTTGTGACATCAGAGGCTTTTAGACCACATGGGTTTAAGTTGCATTTTTGTGATTTTAGGTCACGTGGTTGAGTCGCGTGTGTGACTCACCTTTGACCCTGAACAATATATATATAAACCAGAGGTTGGCATTCTCCCTTGAGGTTCTCACTCCTGAAGTAGTGCTGGCGCAGGACTCTGGGCAGCTACTCTAAGAGCCTCCTGGCTCAAGCCAGATATTGATGGTTTCTTGGTAACTATGAATTGTATTTGGTCTGTTAATAATGTACATTTCTAATTTGTTTGCATTTTCTCTGAAGTTCAGGGTGCTGGCTTTTTCCCCTGAACTAAGTGAATGATATTTGTATGTTGGATTGAAATAAGATTGTTAACTCCTTAACACTACTTTCCTTAGTAAAACAGATCAAAAGATCCTGTGCTGGCAGCATTCTTTTTGTTGGGTTTGTGTTGGTCTTTCACCCCCACAGCAGCTGCTAGCCAAATTGTTGCAACAGATTGACATAAGAGAATTATGAAAAAAGAGTCAACAGGTTGGAAAACTGCTTAAAAAGTAGAATTGGCCAAATGGAAAAGAAAGTACAAAAGCTAATTGAGGAAAATAACACCTTAAAAGTTAATATTGGGCAAGTGGAAGCTAATGACTCTATGAGACATCATGAATCAATCAAACAAATTCAAAAGAGTGAACAAATGGAAGAAATTTAAAGTACCTCATGGGAAAAACAACTGTCCTGGAAAATAGATCCAAGAGAGACAATATCAGAATCATAGGACTACCAGAAAGCCATCATCAAAGGGAGAAGCTGGACAGCATCTTTAAAGAAATTATGAAGGAAAACTTCCTTGATGTCCTGGAACTAGAGGGCAAAAACAGGCATTGGAAGAATCCTCTAATCACCTCAAGGAAAGATCCCAAAATAACAACCTCAAGGAATATTATAGTCAAATTTCAGAACTATCAGGTCAAGGAAAACAATACTACAAGTGGCCAGAAGGAAACAATTCAAATATTGGGGAGTCACAATCAGGATCACAGAGGACTTGGCAGTTGCAACATTAAAGGATCAGAGGTCATGGGACATGATATTCTGGAAGGCAAAGGAGCTAAGACTACAATAAAGAATTACTTACCCAGCAAAATTAAGCGTAATACATAAACAGAAAAATAGCCATTCATCAAAATAAAAGGATTTCAAGCCTTAATAAGGAGAAGACCAGAACTATACCCAAAATTTGCCCTCCAATATCAAGACCCAAGAGAAGCATACACAGGTAAAAAGAGGAAAGAAGACATAAGGGATTCAATAAAGTTAAACTGTTTACATCTGTACATGGGAAGATGACACTTATAACTCTTGAAAATTCTATTACTCACAGTACAGATAAAAGGAATATACATTGGCAAGGAGTACAAGTACAAGGTGAATTTGAGGAAATGACATAAAATAATAAGGGATGAGAAAAAGGAGTACAACGGGTACAGAAGGAAGGGAGAGGTAGAATGGGGTACATGAAGAGGCAAGAAAGACCTATTAGAGTGGAGGGGAAGATGGGGGGGAGTGTGTGTGCAATGGGCATTGTTTGAACCTTACTCTTATCAGTATTGGCTCAAAGAAGGAATAATATACACAATCAGTTGAATATAGAAATCTCTCTTACCTGGCAGGGAAGCTGGAGGGGAGGGGATTAAGCAAAGGAAGGGGTGGAGAATGACAGAAGGGAGGGCAGCTCAGGGGAGGTGATAGACAAAAGCAAAACACTGGTGAGGTGGGAAAGCTGAAAGTAGAGAGAAGGCAAACAGAACAAAGAATCGGATGGAAGGAAATACACAGGTAGTAGTCATCACTGTGAATATGAATGGGATGAACTCTCCCATAAAACAGATGTGGACAGCAGAGTGGATCAAGAATCATTATCTTATAATATGTTGCTTACAGGAAACACACTTGAAGGGGAGAAACACATACAGAGTAATGGTAAAGGACAGAGGCAGAATCTATTATGCTTCAGAGGAAGTAAAAAAAAAAAGCAGGGGTAGCAATCCTGATCTTAAACAAGGTAAAAACAAAAATAGACTGAAATTAAAAGAGATAAGGAAGGAAATTACATCTTGCTAAAAGGTACCATAAGCAATAAAGCAATCAAATTAGAAGAGCAAGGGATAGAATAGTCTACCTGTCAGATCAATGGGGAGGAGAAGAACTCATGACCAAACAAGAGATAGAACACATTACAAAATATAGAATAGATAACCTTGATCACATTAAATTGAAAAGTTTTATACTAACAAAAGCAATGCAAACAAGATTAGAAAGAAAGCAGAAAGCTAGGACAACAATCTTCCCAGCAAGTGTCTCTGATAAAGGCCTCATTTCTCAAATATATAGTGAACTGAGTCAAATTTATGAGAATACAAGCCATTCCCCAACTGATAAATGGTCAAAGAATGTAACATGCAGTTTTCAGATGAAGAAATCAAAGCTATCTGTAGGCATATGAAGAAGTGCTCTAAATCACTTTTGATTAGAGAAATACAAATTAAAACAACACTGAGTTACCACCTTATAAGGTTGACATATTGACTAATATGACAGAAAAGGAAAATGATTTGAAACTATGACCAAAGGGCAACCAAACTGTGTTTGTCCTTTGATCCAGTAATAACACTACTAGGTCTATATCCCAAAGAGACCATAAAAAGGGGAAAGGACCTACATGTGCAAAAATATTTATAGCAGTGCTATTTGTGGTAGCAAAATACTGGAAATTAAGTGGATGCTTAACAATTGGGCAATGACGGAAAAAGTTGTGATAATATGAATATAATGGAGTACTACTGTATAATAAGAAATTATGAAAAAGGTACATTTCAGAAAAACCTGGAAAGCCTTGTACAAACTGATGCAAAATGAAATGAGCAGAACCAGGAAAACATTGTACACAGTACCAGCAACATCATGTAATGATCAACTATGAATGAATCAGCTTTTCTCAGCAACACGATGATCCAAGACAAGTACAAAGAAATCAAAGGAAAACTTTACCTATATGCAGATTAAGAACTGATGGACTCTGAATGCTGATCACAGTATTTTTTCACTTTATTCTTTCTCATTTTTTTCACTTTCATCTGTTTCTTCTTCCAAAACTGTGATGAATGTGGAAATATGTTTTACATGATAACATATGTATAAACTATATCAAACTGCTTACCATTTCCAGAAGAGGGGAGGGGAGGGAGAAAAATTTGGAACTCAAAATCTTGTAAAAATGAATGCTAAATTTTTATATGTAATTATGGGAAAAAATAAAATACCATATAAAGCAAAAAAAGAGTACATTTCCTAGAGAATTCAGATACCCACTTTTCTACATGGTTTGGGTTTCAGGAGGCAATGTCTTTGAATTACCCTGTTATGTTTCTCTTTCCAATATGATGAAATAAGCTGTAGCTTTTCTTTGCCAATTCTTCCTGGGTAAAGAAAGGCAGGAGGCATTAAAGGGCTGGGAAGCATTCAACTGACTAAAAATAACATCCTGGAAGGCCACCGGCTATGCTGAAGGTAAAGCAGATGAGATGGCATTGTGCACCCTGGGCTCCTTTCTGACCCACCAGCAGAGGGTGCTGCACCTCTACAAGCAGGCACTTCCCTACCTCAAGTCCTGAGTAGTCCACAGGGATGCACATCATTTCAATGCTTGTATGCTGGGAGCTCAGTTTGAAGAACATAAGAATGAAAAAGATATGGGAAAGGGCACAAAACTGCTTATGAAGCTGAGGAAGAATTTTGGGCTTACCAGCATCCTCAGCCATATATCTTCCCAGATTGCCCTAGAGGCACTTCCTTTGAAAGATATGAGTGTCACAAGGTTCTTGGGTGATGCTTAGACTATTGGCACCCACTCTGAGAATGTGGTGTACCCTGATTAGTTTGTCAAGAGGGAGAAATGGAAGAAACTGTATTTGGAAAGTTGGGACCGTGAGGTTTAGCAATTGAAGGAGGAAGCTCCATTTGATGGTTCTAAGACTGAAGCTCTGCCCCCAACCCTAAAGGAAGGTCATTCGCCATCACTCTGGTGGCATATTGTCACTAGGTCCCAAGATTTCTCCCCAGAGTAACAAAACTACACACTTTAAACTTCCAAGTGTGTATATTGAATATGTAGATATTCATATATTTAATGTAATAAAGTTACTAAACTGAAAAAAATAATATACCTGGGAAGTTAGCAGATTACTAGATAAAACAAGTCAATAGTTGCATAGCAAACAATAAAGCTAATGTTATCTTTGGCTAAGTTGAGACATATAATGTTCAGAACTAGAACTGATTGTCACTGTAAACTCTGCAGTGCTGAGACTAGAACTGGAGGACTATATTCAGTTCTGACCGCCAAATTTTAGGACAAAGAATAATCTCCAAGGGAAGGATACAAGGATGATGAAGTATCTCATGACTATGGCATATGAGAATAGATTGATTGACTGTAGATTTATAGCCTCATCAAGAGAAGACTCAATTTAGGGTGTGAGTGGGATTGATAGCTATCATTAACTGTTTCAAGTACTGTCTCACTTGGAAGTTGGTTTGGACTTTTTCTACTAGATCCCAAAGGGTAGGAATAGAAGCAACAGGTAGAGGGAGGAAGAGGTTAATTTGGGGTTGACATAAGAAAAAAAATTATTTTAGTTTGAACATTCCAAAACATAGGATGGATTGGCTCAGGAGACAGTGATTTCCTCTTCCCTGAATATCTTCATGTAATGGACAATGTAGCCAACTACGTGCTTTCCAACCTTGAAAGCCCATGATTCTTATGCTATATAAATAAAAGTATTAATCACATATTAAGGGAGATGCTATGTTCTGCATTAGATTTGAAGTTCACATGACATCATTTCAAAATATAGCTCTGGAACTTAATATTTCTGTGTTGTAGGTTCCTCATTTCTAAAATCAGGAGGCTGAAGTATTGGCCTCTCTGGTCCTTTTCAGTTCTACATCTATGACTCTGTGACCTAGACTACTGCACTGAATTCTGGGTTCACCATTTTAAGATAGACATTACTAACTCAAGGGAATTAAAAATCTGGTTTTCCAGTGGATTTGTCTTTACATTGTAACAAGTGACAACTAATTTATATGTGTGAGTGAATACAGAGGTCTCATTAATGGAATCTTGAACTAGAGTCTACTTTTCATGCAACAGCAAATAGGAGATAAATTGGTACAGCAGAGAGTGCTGGATCTGCAGTAAAATAATATGTGGGTTCAAAACTGAGCTCTTCCACTTATTTGTTGTGGGACCTTGGGAAAAATCACTCTGTGCCACAGTTTGCTCAGCTGTAAAAAAGAGGATATTGCCTTTCAAAGCCAGTGATAGATACCCCAAAGTGTGAAAGAAAGAATGAAAGGATTTATATTACAAATACATAACAACATTTTTTCTTGTCATAAAGAACTGGAAACAAAGGAAGGGAATGGTTGAATACATTTTGGAATATGACTATAATAGAATCATATTATACAATAAAATTACAAATATGAAGATTTAGAGAAACTGGGAAGACATTTATAATGCAGACTAATGCAAAATAAAGTGATTAGAAACAGAAGATTTTATAAAAATGAGCACAATAATGAAAAGAAAAATGAATTGAAAGACTACAAAATTCTAATCAATGCAGTGACCAATCATGACTTCAGAATTCTTAAGATAAATATGCCTGCTTCCAGCCTCTGTAAAGGGAAATCATGGACCAGAGGTACAAATATAGAAGTATGCTTTCAGATATAGGTGATTTATTTTGATCGGTAATACTTTCTTTTTTTCCAAGGGAGAGTTTCTAGTTGTAAAAAAGGCAGATATTTCATGGATAGTGATAGACAGTTTTAAAAAGAAGGAAAAAGGAGCATCAATGAGATTTTAAAATACAGAGAAGAGAGAATAAAGTTTCATATGTGGAAATAGAAAAGCAGGGTCATTTTGTTACTTTACTTAAATTTAATATACACTCTTTAAAAATTAGACACAATATAAATTTGCTTATATAGGATACACAATATACATATATATATATACATATACATGCAATACTTTTTCTGTTCTTTATATATTGAAATGTTCACATTTTTTAAATTATTTTAAAAAAGAAAATGAGAGGCTTAACCAGACCATCAATCCTTAAAGTCCCTGCCTATTCTAAATCTATGATTCTATAAATTTCTAGATGACAAAAATATAGTGTTAAGACAATTTCAAATAATGAATGTAAAAAGCAAGACGTTATCAAAGTTTGTTAAGAGTTTTAGGGCCTTTACTGTTTTCCTGGGATCTTCAAGAGCTGGGTCAGTCATTTAAATTTGTTTTCATTTTTTTATTATTTAATATTTTTAGTTTTTAACATTGATTGCCACAAGCTTTTGACTTACAAATTTTCTCCCCATTTCTACCCTGCCCCCACTCCAAGATGGCATATATTGATTTCCCCTTTCCCAAGTCTTCCCTCCCTTCCATCACTCCACTCCCCCCCAACCCTTTTCCCCTTAATTTCTTGTAGGGAAAGATAGATTTCTATACTCCATTGCCTGTATATTTTATTTCCCAGATTCATGTAAAAAACTTTTATGAGCATTTGTTTTTAGAACTTTGAGTTCCAAATTCTCTCCATTCTTCCCTCCACAACCACCCTCCTTGAGAAGGCAAGCAATTCAACACAGGCCACACATATAACATTATGCAAAACACTTCCATAATAGTCATGATGTGAAATGCTAACTATATTTCCCTCCATCGTATCCTGTCCCCCTTTATTCAATTGTCTCTCTTGACTCTGTCCCTTTTCAATTGTGTTTGCTTTTGATTACCTCCTCTCCCAATCTGCCTTCCCTTCTATCATCACCCCTTTCTTATCCCCTTCCCCCCCAACTTTCCTGTGGGGTAAGTTACCCAATTGAGTATGTATGGTATTCTCTCAAGTCAAATCTGATGAGAGCAAGATTCACTCATTCCCTTTCACCTGCCTCCTCTTCCCTTCAAAGAGAATTGCTTTTTCTTGACACTTTTAGGTGAGTTAATTTACCGCATTCTAACTCTCCCTATCTCCTTCTCCTAATATATTCCTCTCTCACCCAGCAATTTTACTTTTTTGATATCATCCCTTCATATTCAACTCACCCCGTGCCCTCTGTCTATATATATATATATACATATATATATATATATATATATATATATATATATACATATATATATATATAATATGTATGTATGTATATTCCCTTCAAATAACTTAATGCTGAAAAAGGTCTCATGAGTTATAAACATCATCTTTCCTTGTAGGAATGTAAACAAAATGGTTCCACTTTAGTGAGTCCCTTATGCTTTCTCTTTCCTGTTTACCTTTTCATGCTTATTTTAATTATTGTGTTTGAAAGTCAAATTTTCTATTCAGCTCTGGTCTTTTCATTGAGAAAGATTGAAAGTCCTCTATTTTATTGAAAATCCATATTTTCCTTTGGAGCACTGTACTCAGTTTTGCTGGGTAGGCAATTCTTGGTCTTAATCCTAGCTCCCTTGACCTCCGGAATATCATATTCCAAGCCCTTCAATCCCTTAATGTAGAAGCTGCTAGATCTTGTGTTATCCAGAATATTTGAATTGTTTCTTTCTGGCTGCTTGCAATATTTTCTCCTTGACCTGGGAACTCTGAAATTTAGTGACAATATTCCTAGGGGTTTTCTTTTTGGGATTTTTTTCAAGAGGCAATTGGTAGATTCTTTCAATTTCTACTTTACCCTCTAGTTCTAGAATATCAGGGCAGTTTTCCTTGATAATTTCTTGAAAGATGGTTTCTAAGCTCCTTTTTTAATCATGGCTTTCAGGTAGTCCAATAATTTTTAAACTATCTCTCCTGGAACTATTCTCCAGGCCAGTTGTTTTTCCAATGAAATATTTCACAGTCTCCCATTTTTGCATCCTTTGTTTCTGTTTTATAAATTCTTGATTTCTCATAAAGCCACTAGCTTCCACTTGCTCCAATATAATTTCGAAGGTAGTATTTTCTTCAGTGAGCTTTTGGATCTCCTTTTCCATTTGGCTAATTCTGACTTTTTAGGCATTCTTTTCCTCACTGGCTTTTCAGAGCACTTTTGCCATTTGAGTTAGTCTATTTTTTAAAGTATTATTTTCTTCAGTATTGTCTTGGTTCTCCTTTAGCAAGTCATTGACTTGTTTTTAATGATTTTCTTGCATCACTCTCATTTCTCTTCCCAATTTTTCCTCTACTTCTCTTGCTTGCTTTTACAAATCCTTTTTGAGCTCTTCCATGGTCTGAAACCAATTCATATTTTTCTTGGAGGTTTTTGATGTAGACTCTTTGACCTTGTTGACTTCTTCTGGCTGTATGTTTTGATCTTCTTTGTCACCAAAAAAAAAGATTCCAGAGTCTGAGTCTAAGTCTGAGTCCTTTCATGCTGCCTGTTCATTTTCCCAGCCAACTACTTGACCCTTGAGCTTCTTGTTAGGATGACTGCTTTTAGAATGGAGAGTACTTTGTCCTAAGCTTTAGCAGTTTTGCACTTCTGTTTTCAGAGCTAGTTCTACTCCACAGTCACTGCAAGTTTTACCACACCAGTGCTCCTCCACCCCGAAGAACCATGAACAAGGACCACGACCCAGATACAAGAAGGGCTAAGCAAGAGAACCCTGCCTCTGTACCAGCAAAGCAATCCCTGTACCCTTGCTCTGATCCACCACTTGATTCCTCCCACCGTGTTGGCCTGAGGCTGGAAGCAGCTGATGCATAAAATCTGGAAGCAGCCAACAGAGCTTCCTGCTGCTGCAGCTATGTCACCTCCACTGCCCCTGGGTCTGGGGCCGGACCACACACTTCTCTCACCCAGCTCCAAAAGTTTTTCCACTAACCTACTCCATTGTCTTTGGCATTTGTGGGTTGAAAACTCTGGTAACTGCCATAGCTCAGTGATTCATGGCCCTGACGCCTGCACTGCCTAACTCTCAGTCTGGTCTGTCCTGGCATGGCCCATGCTGGGCTGTGCTCTCCTCCCTGCACAGTGCTATAGACCCTTCCCAGTGACAATCCAGGCCATCTTTGGCTAGGGACTTTCCCTCTGTTATTTTATTGGTTCTGTAGCTCTAGAATTTGTTCAGAGCCATTTTTACAGGTGTTTGGAGGGATTTGGGTAAGAGCTTAAGCTAGTCCCTGTTTTCCAGCTGCTATCTGGGCTTCACCTGTGGGTCAGTCATTTTTAATAGTTTGTTAGAGATGGATTCTGCAATCCAAAGATGGCAGTGGAACCATTTTTTTCATACTACTTTAAGTCATTTGTACCTACTTCCTAGTGAAGGAAGAAAAGAAAACAACAGAAAAAAATCCGACTACATCTGGGGAATGTTCTAACCAGGCAAATTAAAGTGGAACAAAGAGAGGAATGGGGAGGAGAAAGTCCATATAAAATAATTTGAGATGATTCTTCCAGAAATTAAAAAGATAATAATATAAATAATTTTAAATGGAAGGATACATGCAGCATTTTAAAAAATCTGAAGGATTTTTGTAAAAACAATCATAGAATTGAGAGGTTGGAGAGGAACCAATTTGTCATATAGTCGAACGATTAAATCAGTAAGGAATCCATTATATAAAACAGCACTGATATACTAGTTAGCACTCTCTATTCAACTGCATTGAAGGAATGTGATCTTATTACATACTACAGTAGTCTATTCCACTTTTGTACACTTTGCTCACTGAAAATGTCTTTTTTATATTGAGTTGAAATCAATTCCATAATTTTCACTATTTGATTATCTCACAATCTTTGAACAAAATACAGGCTGTTTGTTATTGTCTATGAAAAGTATTCCCCAAATAATTGAAAGCAACTATCAAATTTCCCTTAATCTTTTATTATCTATGTTGAACATACCCATCTGCCAACTATTTTTAATTGAGATGACTTTAAGACAGCTGTCCCCTTAATTGATTTTACTTATTCTATTAACTTTTAAGGTCTTTGAGAACAGGAAATATATTTTATTTCTTTTTGTCTTTCTCAGAGTATGGATCTCTGTGGCTGACATCTAGGAAAGACTCAATAAATATTTAACAGATGAATAATGGCATTCTTTCAGCCATCCTGCTGATTAACATGTCTTTTTAGAAACTTTATGTCAGAACTGGACATAATGTTTCCCTATGTGGTTTGGCTAGTCCAAAGTAAAGTCCAACTTTTGCTTTCTCTGGCCTGGATACAGTTTTTCTATAAAAAATGGGTTAAGATTAGGTTAGGTTTTATTTTTTATCAAAATGATTGTATCAGTGCATGAAAGGACCTTTATCTATACCAGTCTGTTGTTGATTGATGAATTAGCTATTAAGGTAACATTCAGTTAAATTTGACAAGCCAACATTCTCATCATTATTGAGCTGCTAAACATAATAGCTAAATTATAAATAATGATGAACTTTACTGAGTCAACTATACATCAATTATAATTTATAACAAACAATTAAGGTCTCTCCCAAGTAATATATCAAAGAACTCTGTAAATTCCTTTTTGACTTGAAGATCAATACTGCTGAGACTGTGATGATTAGACACATTCAATTTACATTCAGGTAGCTACGTTCAATCAACACCACAATTTTTCTCTTGATTCGACCTAGCCATTTGGAATTTCTAATTCATTTCAATCAAAACTATGACCACTGAAAACTCCTTGCTAAGGACTTTTTGATCCTTATATCCTTGCATGGTGCTAATACAGTCCTTGATATTTAAGAGAATCCCTGTAAAAAGCAACATAACAAAAACTGAACATAAGTGAATAATTGGCATATTAACATTATGCAAAATATAAGAGCTTGGCATATTATAGTAAATGAGGGAAAGATGTGGAAGTGGCACTTTTCAAGTCTAAGTTAAAATTTCATCTTCTTTCCTAGTGCCTCTGAATTCTAGTGTCTTCACTCTGTTGATTATGGCCTTTTTTCACCTGTATATAGCTTTGTACAGAATTGTTTGCATGATGTTTCCCCCATTAGACTGTGAGCTTCTTGAGAGCTTGAGCTATCTTTTTCCTTTTTTTTTTTTTTGCAAACCCACCTTTTACCACAGTTTCTGGCACATAGTAGGCACTTTTGCTTACTGACTGACTGACAGAATGATAAAAAGAATTGTGATTGCTTGTGAGATGTGAGGATGTAATTAGAGAAATGGGGAAGAAAGTTTGAGTGGGAGAAAGTGGTTCAGGCATAGGGTACAGTGTCCATAGAAACAGAATACCCAGAAATAGCAAGGTACTCTATGCTGAGCTGATCACATTTTGGGCACTGTACATGCTGAGTGAACTAGATTTGTTTTAGAAAATTGCAGCAGTCTTTTTTTTTAATGAGCTCAAATTTTTCTCTGAAAGACGGACCCATCTTTTTAACATCAATATTCTTTCAGTGATATTCTATGACTGTGAGTCATAGAACAATACAATATCTAAAGAATTAAAGTTGATTATCCAAAGGGCAACAGAGTTTCTCAAGATAACTGCAGGCAGGATGAAACACATTTCAAATGAAGAATTACACAGGAAGAGTAATAATGTATGAGCTGTAATCATGGGAATGAATGGCAAAAAGGAAAAAAAAAAGATGAGTGAATCATATAGCAAGCACAAGGAGTAACCAGTGAGTGGATAGTCTGTAAGCACCACTTGCAACAATGCAATATTAAGAGGATGGGAGAAATGTTCCCTGAACATTGGGTAGAATTCTGTGGCAGACTTCTATAAGGATATGGAAATAAATCTCACAGGTTAAGCAGACATGGGTGTCTTGTGATGATCACTGTTGTCCATGCCAGTCATTTCATGTACCCTTTTGGAATATTAGGGGGACTGATATAATTGACTGTGTCTAGAGGAAGATTGCTTTGGTTAGACATAAGAACTAAAGTCAAATAAGGAACATTTTAAGTAACTGTGAAAGTTTAGTTTCAATAAGAAAAGAAAAAAAAACTGATGGAGACACATGTTCATTATGATGCCTTATAAGAGAATTCAGCCCCAAAGGTTGGGAATATCTCAAGAAAAAAAATTTGAAGACAGATCCAGAAATTGTTTCTTAAAGGAAGAAAAAGGGGAGCTGCCCCCTCCCAAAAAAACTCATGTGATTATACAAGTTCAAAAGGTAAATTAAAAGGCAAAAAGTTGAAGATGAATACAGCATGATTAAAACAGAACAAGAGCACTAGAGAATCAAGTGAGCTGAGGCTGGTGATGAATGCCAAGGATGAAAGGGTCTTTAAAAAACAAGTAAAACTATGTGGAGATCAAGAAGAGCACCAAAGAAAGATATGCACTCTCAGAGTAGATGGGATAATGAAGACTTCTACTCTTGGCAAAATTCAAGGACACACTAATGAGATGGATTAAAGTCCGAATTAATCAACTTTTATTTTGTTTTTATTTTATTTTCCCAGGAAATGGCCTTCGGACTAGAAATGACTGAACAAAAATGGCTTACAGGAAGAACAATACATATGATTTTTACAGCTAGGGAAAATGAAACAACATCAGTAAATCTTCGATTTGTTCTAGGGAAAGGAAGCCCTCAAGGGATTCTTTGAAATTCGTCAGCTACTGAAGTGATAAGAAAAGAAGTCCAGGATAATCCCACCAGCCTGTAGCGGGAAGGGTAGAGGAGAAAATGAAGATCAGTATGCTAAATTAAATTGTCTTTAAATTTTCCTCTCTATGGTAATGTTCTCATGTCCTCATTCAAATTATACCACTGCTTGCAGGGAGTATGAACACCAGATGAAAAAAGGGACAATACAACATCTAGCCATCTAGCTTCTCTTGATGAGATCAGCCTACCAGGCTTATATGAAACATAGGCAATTAAAAGAAGTTTACTCTCTCTCTCTCTCTCTCTCTCTCTCTCTCTCTCTCTCTCTCTCTCTCTCTGTCTCTCTCTCTCTCTCTCTCTCTGTCTCTCTCTCTCTCTCTCTCTGTCTCTCTCACACACACACACACACACACACACACACATATGATTGCTGAGTCCTTTTTAGTGATTTTTAAAATATTGTGGATAGAATAGATGCTACAAGGGCACTCCAAATGGGATCACCAAGAGTCAGACATTTCTGAACAACAAATAATTTTCCCTTGTGTTAAAAATCTCTTTATTAGTACCTATTTTATTTCTTTCAGCGTTTCCAACTATACGACAAGCCTTTTAACCACTCTTGGTTTCTATTTACTTGTCAATTAAAAAAGTGGAAAATAAAACTTGTATAGAGTGGTTGTTCAATTAATATTTATGAGACTAGTTAATACATTCTCCCCACTTCAATCAACTACCATGGTTACTTGTAGTCTCCTAGATCTATTATTTTCAATTTCTTTTAATCCAAGAATCACTTATTTAGCATTAACTTTTTGAAAGGCAAAATTATGTCTAGAATTAATTGCATTAAGAAAGGAGGAAGAAAGAGGCAGGATAGAAAGTGAGAGAAAAGAGGTAAAAGGGGAGGGAAATAAAGGGAAAGGGAGAAAGAGAAAAAGAAAGAGAGAGGGAGAGGGAGAGAGGAAAGGAGAGGGAGAGGGAGAGGGAGAGAGAGATCCTTTCCCTAAGGACCTGGGAAAAAAGAAAAAAAAAAAGAAAAAGCAATCCCTATTCCTCAAGGCACTTACAATCTAATGGAGGAGATAACATGTAGATAAATAGGTGCACAAAAGTTACACATAAAGTAGATGTAAGGTAATATTAGAAAATACAAAGCTATTTAAGCCTGATTTTTATTTTAAAAAATGCAAAGGTCCATTAGAGGCAGAGAGGGGGAAGCAACAGCCCAGCTGAACTTTCCCAACGTTGCCATGCAAGAAATTTTAAAATAATGTCTCAAATCAAATGTTGCCACAGGAGATCCAACAAAAGGTCAGCAGGAGATGTTTTTCCAGCGTAAGACATTTTAGGAAGTCAGCAGGGCGGTCTATGATACTGGGGTGGGGACTGGGTATGCCAGTCACAGACCTTGGAGGCAGTAGCCAGCAGTAGCAGCTGCTTGGGAGATTTCATTCAAGAAACAATAAGGGAGTCAGACAACTGGTCTGAAAGAGAATATAGGGGACCTTTTATTGGCACTGGGTGCAGCTGGTTTTGATTCACAACTCCATTGCCTTTAAGCAGTTCTAGATCATAGTTCCAGGGTGTACATACATGTATGTAATGAATATTACTATATTATAAGAAATGCTAAACATGATGAGTACAGAAAAAATGGAATATTCTATATGTATCAACACAAAGTGAAGAAAGCAGAATTAGGAAAGTATTATGTATAATAATTAATGGAATATAAATGGAAAAAAATTAAAAATGACAATTTAATCTTGTGAAAATGGAGTAATTGAGCTTAGCCTCAAAGAAGAAATAGAAGAAAGTACCCTCATACCACTTCTTTGAAGATATGAAGAACTTTTCATGTATAAAACTGGATATAATATTAGACTTTTTTTTAATATGTTGTTTCATTTTGCTGAATTGTTTTTGTTTGTTTGTTTGGCTTTTTTCCCTTCTTTTTCTTTGTGATAGGGATAGTTGTCTGGGAAGGGTAGAGAGGGGAATACATAGGGAATTTTAGGTTATAGATAAAGAAAAGTTGTCAATAAAATGTATATCTTAAAAATTACAAAAATAAAATTATTCCCACTGTGGTTTTGTTGAGTAGAAGTTTTGAGCCTTAAATGTAGCATGTATGGCTTGGTATCATAATTCTGCCTACAACATACACTTCAGTCTTAGTTCTCCTCTAATTCCTCTTTGTGTTGCAGAGGTGATTTTAACATCTTACAGACAATGACAGTGGAAAACAAGCTCTGACAGCTCTAAGAAATCTATGATGTTCTGAAACTGGCCCAAGTGACATACTGCATATCTGTCACCTGAGTACTAGCTAAACTCAGTTGGAAGAGACTTGTAGTCAAAAGGCTGCACAACTCTTTCAGTTACAGTAATTCATGAAGACACTCTACTAAGTTATGGAGATTATATACTCTGAACCAGTAGAGAAAACTGAGGAACCAGATGATCAATGAAGTATTGAAATATATAAATTAAAAATACAAATCCAATCAAATCCATTCCAACAAGAATTTATTAAAATTTTATGATACACCGATAAAATACAAAAGCTAAATGAAAAATGGATGTTACTTTGCATCCTCTTTGGTACTGGACTTCAGGCAGCCAAGTACTTTGCCAGCCCCTACTACTAGAATCAATGTGAATTTGCAATTATTTTTTGTTGTTTTTGTTGAGAATGATGCAAAAAAGGCCCTGTAATGTCATTGGCACAGGGGATCTCCAAGTGGGGAAATTTCTTCCACTGGGGCCAATCAGCAAATCATCTTTAATTTATAACCTTAGAGAAATTCCTGTAAAATGGAGATATAAAGTGACTTGCCTAGGGTCACAAAGCTTATATATGCCAGAGTTGAGCCTTAAACCCAGGTAGGCCTTAGCTACCATGCCATTCTGACTCTCATATATGCATATGTATATGCAGATGTGTAAAGCTAGTTCTTCTGGGTCCAGGACTCATTTTTAATATAGCCCACATTAAATTTGCTTTGACAAGGATAAAAAGAAAATTTTTGAAGGTATGTTGTCTCTTCAAATTAATATTTACTTTTCAGAGATTTCCCAACTATCTTTATGTACATCAGTATTAACCCAAATATATGCTAGATGCCTTTTCAGCTTTAAATATGCCTATACTCATAAAAATGGGTAAATAATTAAATTCGCTATTCCAAAAAAATTTAAAACATTTAAATATTGGCTATCATGTATCATTCAGGAATGATTAAAAGAAATATTGGTTGAAAAAGGACCTCCAAAAGTCAGAGCTCTTCATCTGTTTCTAATCAGAATCACCTTTAAAGCCCATACGAAAGACATTTTTCCTCTTTTTTTTTGTTTTCTTAAATTGTTTTTATTTAATTTATTTAATATATTTAGTTTTCAGCATTGATTTTCACAAGAGTTTGAATTACAAATTTTCTCCCCATTTCTACCCTCCCACCCACTCCAAGATGGCATAAATGCTGGTTGCCCCGTTCCCCAGTCAGCCTTCCCTTTTGTCACCCCACTCCCCTCCCATCCCCTTTTCCCTTCTTCTCTTGTAGGGCAAGATAAATTTCTACACCCCTTTGCCTGTGTATCTTATTTCCTAGTTGCGTGCAAAACCTTTTGTTTTTGTTTTTGAACATTTGTTTTTAAAACTTTGAGTTCCAAATTCTCTCCCCTCTTCCCTCCCCACCCCCAATTCTCCCTAAAAAGGCAAGTAATTCAACATAGGCCACATGCATATCATTATGTAAAACCCTTCCACAATACTCATGTTGTAAAAGACTGTTTTGCTGCTTCCTATCCTATCCTCCTTTATTGAATTTTGTCGCTTGACCCTGTCCCTTCATGAAAGTGTTTGTTTTTGATTCCCTCCTCCCTCTATCTGCCCTCCCTTCTATCATCCTCCCCTTTTTTATCTTCTTCCTCCTTCTTTCCTCTGGGGTAAGATACCCAATTGAGTGCGTATGGTATTCCTTCCTCAGGTCAAATCTGATGAGAACAAGATTTACTCATTCCCCCTCACCTGCTCCCTCTTCCATTCCTACAGAACTACTTTTTCTTGCCACTTTTAAGAGAGATAAATTACCCCGTTCTATCTCTCCCTTTCTCCCTCTCTCCATATATTCCTCACTCATCTGTTAATTTGATTTTATTTTTTTAGATATCATCCCTTCATATTCAGCTCACCCTGTGCCCTCTGTCTATATATGTGTGTATATATATATATACACATATATATATATATATATATATATGTATATATATACACAAACACCTACATATATACATACATACTCACACACACACACACACACACACACACACACACACACACACACATATGCATATTCCTTTCAGGTACTCTAATACTAAGGTCTCATGAATCATACACATCATCTTTCCATGTAGAAATGTCAACAAAACAGTTCACCTTTAGTAAGTGCCTTATGATTTCTCTTTCTTGTTTACCTTTTCATGCTTCTCTTGATTCTTGCATTTGAAAGTCAAATTTTCTATTCAGCTCTGGTCTTTTCACTGAGAAAGCTTGAAAGTCCTCTATTTTATTGAAAATTCATATTTTGCCTTGGAGCATGACAGTCAGTTTTGCTGGGTAGGTGATTCTTGGTTTTAATCCTAGCTCCATTGACCACCAGAATATCATATTCCAAGCCCTTTGATCCCTTAATGTAGAAGCTGCTAGATCTTGTATTATCCTGATTGTTTTTCCACAATACTCAAATTGTTTCTTTCTGGCTGCTTGCAGCATTTGCTCCTTGACTTGGGAGCTCTGGAATTTGGCGACAATACTCCTAGGAGTTTTCTTGTTGGGATCTTTTTCAGGAGGCAATTGGTAGATTCTTTCAATTTCTGTTTTATCCTCTGGTTCTAGAATATCAGGGCAGTTCTGCTTGATAATTTCTTGAAAGATGATATCTAGGCTCTTTTTTTGATCATGGCTTTCAGGTAGTCCAATAATTTTTAAATTATCTCTCCTGGATCTATTTTCCAGGTCAGTGGTTTTTCCAAGGAGATATTTCACGTTGTCTTCCACTTTTTCATTTCTTTGGTTCTGTTTTATAATATCTTGATTTCTCATAAATTCACTAGCTTCCACTTGCTCCAATCTAATTTTTAAGGTAGTATTTTCTTCAGTGGTCTTTTGCATCTCCTTTTGCATTTGGCTAATTCTACCTTTCAAGGCATTCTTCTCCTCATTGGCTTTTTAAAGCTCTTTTGCCATTTGATTTAGTCTATTTTTAAGGTGTTGTTTCCTTTAGTATTTTTTTCCATATTTTTTGTGTCTCCTTTAGAAGTCATTAACTTGTTTTTCATGGTTTTCTCACATCATTCTCATTTCTCTTCCCAGTTTTCCCTCTACTTCTCTAACTTGCTTTTCCAAATCCTTTTTGAGCTCCTCCATGGCCTGAGACCAGGTCATGTTTTACTTGGAGGCCTTTGATGTAGGCACTTTGACTATGTTGACTTGTTCTGGCTGTATGTTTTGGTCTTCTTTGTCACCAAAGAAACATTCCAAAGTCTGAGACTGAATCTGAGCTCGTTTTCACTTCCTGGCCATGTTCCCAGCCCACTTACTTGACCCTTGAATTTTTCATTGGGGTATGACTGCTTGTAAAGAGTACTTTGTTCCAAGCTTGATGGGATGTGCTGTTGTTTTCAGAGCTATTTCTATACAGCCAGCTCTGCCACACCAGCACTCCTTCCCCAAGAACCACCAACCTGGACCTGACTCAGATCTTAAGCAGGCTCTACACTCCTACTCTGATCCTCCACTTAATTCCTCCCACCAGGTGGGCCTGGGGCTGGAAGCAACTGTAGCTGTAGTTCTGTAGCTACACCACCTCTGTTGTCCCCATGGAGGTGGCCGAACTGTGAACTCTTTTCACTCTGTCCCCATAGCTTTTCCCACTAACCTTCTCTGTTGTCTTTGATATTTGTGAGTTGAAAAGTCTGGTAACTGCCACAGCTCACTGATTCAGGGTGCTAGGGCCTGTACCGCCTGGCTCCTGGTCTGGTTGGTCCTGCTGCCACCCACCCTGGGCTCTGCTCCACTCTGCTCCCCTCTGCTCCCAGCTCCCTGCATGATAGACCTTACCCAGCGACCATCCAGGTTGTCCTGGGCTGGATCCCTGCTTCCCTCTGCTATTTTGTGGGTTCTGCAGTTCTAGACTTTGTTCAGAGCCATTTTTATCAGTTTTTGGAGGGACCTGGCGGGGAGCTCATGCAAGTCTCTGCTTCCCAGCTGCCATCTTGGCTCTGCCTCCCTCCTCTTTCTTTTTGACCTGCTCCTCTGATATCACTAATGCAGTTTACTTCTGTTATTTAAATTTCCTCCTTTTGTGTGGATGGGCAACTCCTTTTTCATTAACAGTCTTAGATATTTGCCCAGACCATTGGGAGGTTAAGTGACTTGCCCCTGGTCACATAGAAACTGAACCAAGTTCTTGCATATTCCAAGGTTAGTACTCTATCTACTATATCAAACACCCTCTCAATAGGTTACAGTTCTAAAATTAGTAATAAATTCTCAATAGATCATCATTTCAAAATAGACAAAGGAGCTGATTTTACAATATCTCACTTTAACTCAATTCAATGTTAATCAAAATCCCCATGTTGTTGTAAATCCCTTCTGTTCACATTTCCTCTCATTCCATCCTCAATTATAAAGAGAAACATTGAGCCAACCTCCTTTTCTGATAACACTCTCTCTTACAGTTTTGCTTTTACAGGCTAAAAAAATCTTTATTCCTAGAGAAGTCAATCTTCACCACCTTCTACTCTGTGGCAAATGAAAAAGAGTAGAAAAGAAAAAAGAAGAATTGACTTGAAGTGCTAATATACCACCACAGAGAACAAATGAGAAGGAAAATAACTTTGCTGCCACATAGAATAATAACTCATTGGGGGTAGAAGAAGAAAGTCACAGGTGAAATGAGCTGTTGTTTGGTTCTAACAAGTGAGGTTTAGCATACCTTCAAAGACCTCATACATTACCTCAATATGGAATTGTTGGTACAGCCAAAAGAGCTACCAGTGTATCATTAGATCTGATACCAAAGAAAAGGAAGCCTCAAGTATGTATCAATGAACCAGTTCCAGATTTTCAAATAAGTTACCAGCTATCTTTGAAAACTGTGGCCTCTGGAAGCATAAGCAGAAGTGTCTGATAAGTACAGAGGAAAACTTCGATCCATTGTAGTCAATTAAAAAAAAGTGGACATGAGTAATGAATTAGATGCATGCTATATTTTTATCACTGGCCTACACTGTTTTGGGGCAGCACAAATAGGGATTCCAAAGTGAGACACACTGAGGGTCAGAAGCAGTCATGGCAATGGTATGGTGTTGCTAAGGAAGAAGTCAATTATTAAAAGTGAAATTAGATCAAAACTCATACATGTAAAAACTTGTAGTTACCCAAGAAAATAAATAATCACTTGTTCACTGTTAGCATATAAAGATGGTTCCTGTGCTAGTAAATATCAGTTAATTATTCAGTCAATTTGATCATAAATCCCAGATGACTATATCACTGAAGGAGGTTTGAGGTATCATATCTTTTTTCCATGTGAAACATCAGTATCATATGGCATGAGATTCATTGACTTGATCAAAGTTTGATTTGATTATAGAAGGATGGATAGATTCTATGATAGCATTAATTTTCTTCATAATCATTTGGGAATGTGTGTTTTTTTTAATCCAGATGTGCACTTTGAAGTTAATATTCTAGACAAATATTACTGGTATCACTCATACTACAGAGCTATGTGATATGTAAACAAAGAAAAAAATGCTAACATCTGCCTGAGTAGAGTTCTAGTAATACTCTACTGAAGTGTTGTTGGCAAACATGTAATTTCATTTCATTTCATACTTAAAAGAGCATTTGTAGAATAGAATGTGATGAAATTGGTAATCATGAATCAAAGGAAACTATTAAGTGTTTAGGAATGGAAATGAGAATCTTATATAATAAAATCTTAATTTACCTATAAGATGAATTTCCTGCTATATGCCTTTGTAATGTTATGATATATATTCATATTTATATAGTCTTTAAAACATTTGCAGACTTATTAAAAAGTTGTTTTTTCTTTTTCTCAGTAATGGGAAGGTAGGAAAAAGAAAATAAATGCTTATTAAATAAAATCTTTCATAGCACTTCATTAATCAATAATTCTCTGGAGAAAATATTGATTTTTAGACCTAGAAAAGATCTGTGAGATGATTTAATTCAACCATCTCATTTTACAGATGAGAAATCAGTCAATGAGAGGAAATTACTTGACCAAGGGCACAAAGGTATTAAATGATAAATCCTAAACTAGAACTCATTTTCAAATTCCTTGATTAACCATGTCAAATCACTGCCATACCTATTTGTAATAATAGCTAGGTAGCAATTTGTCTTTAAAAAAAGAAAAGAAAAAGTATCTGTGTGACCCTGAGCAAGTCACATAACCCTGATTGCCTCAAAAAATAATTAAATTAAAATTGAATTTAAAAAACACGGGATCTTTCATTTGACTACATGATCATTATGAGTTAGCATTATGATGTAATTGCAAATATGATGAAAACTGAGTCACAGAGAAGTTAAATGACTTGTCCAGGGATACATATTTACTTAGTTTCTGAGATAGGACTTGAATTCAGGTTTTGCTGACTCCTAGAGCAGCATACCATCCATTACACCATGGTTTCAGGAGAACATGATAGCCGTATTCAAGTATTTGAGCAGTATGATAGGGAAGAGGAGTTAGATTGGTTCTGTTTTGTCTCAGAGAATAGAACTAGCAGAAAGAGGTGGAAACTAATTTATATTTGATATAAAGAAAAACATCTTAACAAATTGAAGTTTCCAAAAATAGAATGGGCCACCTTAGAAGTTGGTGGGTTTCTCCTCACTAGAGATCTTTAACTAAGGCCAGGGTGACTACTCTAGAGGATTCTGGCTCAGGTACAGGTTGGTCTACATGAAGTCCCTTCCAACTCTAAGATTCTTCTTTCCACTTTAATTCGAAATATAATGATTCTGATCATCTGGTATGTGTGGTCACGTGTGTGCGTGCACTCTTCAAAAACAGAAACATAAAGGAATAACATCAAATTATCAAGTGGATTCCCTCATATTAGAAATTACAAAAATGAAGTTCAAATGCCCCCCAAAGCTTATTTGAAATCAGGTAATCAGTCCAGATTCACTTTTTAAATTAGCCTATCCAAAGATAACAATCAAATAGTTGATGTGCCTAGGTGGAATAGTTAGTTTAGATGTAACTTCAGAAAGTCTTGATTTCAGAAATTAAAAATTTGAAAGTACGCCTTAATTGTATGTGTTTTGCAAGCTAATTATTTTATGTTTATAAATAGGCCCCTTTAGGGCCTTCCATCCACGGTGAACTCCTGACTTCAGCTGTTTAAGGGCCCACAAACACCACAAGAGAATACAGCCTGTACGTCCAGAATAGGAAACAATTATTTGTTCTTTACCAAGTTACATTTGGATATTTACAACTCAAGCTTTTCTGTAAGTAAAAAGGTTCAGTGTAAGTAAAGATTTTGGCAACTCTTCAAGTTCAACAAAAATGTTAGCTTTTTTAGTTTGAATTAAAAAAGAATATGAATATTTCTGAATCCATGAATTTAAAATTCGAATTGTTAATGTATGGTAAAGTAAGCTGGCATGAGAGACTGGAAAATTGCAGAGACATTAGTCTAGCTTCCTTCATGCTTCCTTGAGGGCAGGGATTGTTTTTATATTTTGCTTTGATCCCCAGCACCTATGTGCCTGGTGCATAATAGACACTTAAAACTGCTTGTTGAAATGAATTCAATTTGATTCAATTAGCCTCCTTTTCAGGTGACCTTTAATCATGACAACTTCTTTCAGGCAACAACCACATATTCATATTGCATTTACTCGTTATCTGCTAGTTACTGTGTCTACTTAATCTTTCTTTTTCTTTAAATAACAATTTAAATCACTTTCACTTGGAAAACTTGTTTAGGAGTAAAAACTAGGCCAAGGCATATGCTCAGGGGGACTAAATTAAGGTTGAAGGTCTCTAGATATTTGGGGACACACACTCAAACGCATACACACACACACAAATACACTTGCTAAAGGTTCAGAAGCTTCTACTGTAATAAGCTGATACCTTAAAAGAAATAAAAAAAGCCAAAACCCAAAAACAAAAACAAAAGCAAAACCAAAAAAACCCAAAGCAAATAGAGCACAGAAAATGGAGATGCCTTGAGGACAATCTTAAAAGACCAAGGAAAACATAAACTCCCTTACCTTAAATAAACACCATAGTTTAGCAGATTCTTATAGACAGTAATGAGCTGAGTTTATGTCCTGCCTTTGACAGTTAACTATATAAATTGCAGAGAAAGCAAGGATCAACACTGGCAGAAGCTCCTCTTTAGGAACTTCTAATGTAATCAGCCTAATAATAATGGCATCTGCCTCAGAGAATCACTAAAAGCCTTAAATGAGACGAGGCATAAAAAACACTTTGCAAACTTTACGGTACTATATTAGTATCATTTGTTGATTATTCCTACTCTTGTTATTCAGTCATTTCAGTTGTGTCTGACTCTTTGCGACCCCATTTGGGGTTTTCTTGGCAAAGATATTAGCGCAGTTTGCTGTTTCCTTCTCCAGATCATTTTACAGATGAGAAAACTGAGGCAAACAGGATTAAGTGATTTACACAGGGTCACACAGCTAATAAGTATAAGAGGCCAGATTCAAAGGAAGAGGAGGCTTCCTAACTCCACGCTAGTACTCTTTTCACTCTGAGACTAGATTTGTACTCAGATCTTTCTAACTCTAGGCATGACAATCTGTCTACTGTGTCACCTAGCTCTCTTAGTTTGATTCCTACTTTAGGTTGAATCAAATTGAAGTGTTTAGACAGTCGTAACAAAACAATAAGCAAGTATGCTCTACATCACATTTCTCATAATGTCTTCTCTGTATATTTCTCTTTTCTTATTCATACCAATAAGCAGTAGATTTGACAGATGGTCTGCATGTCCTGTTTTCAAGTTAAACAAATTTAACAGTCTTCTTCCTTCATTATCCAACCTTTGGTAGTCCTATTTCTGTGACAGATCTCCTTCATACCTTCACTTCATACATTGAGAGTGATCCTGGGCAGTTTTCAAACTTATTGTATCTCATTCCCTCTCCATGTGAAACATGGTAATAATATTTGTCACTTGCTTGTTAACAGAGATGACATGAAAATTAACAAGATTTTTACAAAATATTTTGAAATGCAAGTGCTATATAAACAGAACCTATTATTGCATATGCTGTACTGTGAACTGGTGAAATGATCAGTTTTGCAAAATCATATTGCTCCTTTATTTCTCAAGTTGATCCAGAAAATACTTGAGCACCACTAAAAAGCCTTGCATGTTTATAAAATGTTTATTTCATGTTTACAAAATGTTTTTCATACACTGTTTCCTATGATATAGCCAATCAAGTCCTTATTATGTACAGGAGTACTGGCTGAAGCTGCATAATTTAATGTATAGAGTGATGAGATCAGGGACAAGAAGACTTTGGGTCCTCAGTTCCTCTGAAACTTAAACCTTTTGTGTATATGAACATGTACATTTTCTGATCCTCAAGAAATTATTTTAAGCAATGATCCAATGGCAATGTTCCTTAGGGGAAGCAGGAATTCCTACACCCATGAAATCATAAGTCCTTAATGTACTGAGTATCTCTTGTGAATGTTAAGACATTATTTTGATATAGGTAATGGAAGAATCTAAGTTCTTTTGTACTTGTGTCTCTAATACATAGTTAAGTGCCTGGTACATAGGAAATGTTTGTTAAGCACAATTGAGTCTTATTTTACAAAAAAAGGAAATTGACTAGGAAATAAAGTTGGAGCTACCAGCCCAAGGGGAAACCAGCATTAAATGGGGAAGCTCAGACTCAGAACTAGTTACACTGGTTGCAAATCTGTGCTGCTCACTCAAATGTAACTTCTCTAATTTTAAGAAATATAAACTATTTTATGAAAAGAGTCAATAATAATTCTAAAAAGATTGTACGGGTGTTTATAGAATCCTTCATTCACACAGGATCTCAGATTTAGAAAGGGTTTTTTAGGACATCTATTGCAAATCATACCTGATTAAGAATTCTATTCTACAAAATCTGAGGGTAAGACTAGCCATTGGTACCTGCCCTCAAAGTACAAAGGACACCCTAATGCTCATTCTAACCCTACTCTTTTTCTCCTTTTCCATTGGGGATATCTCAAACAGTTCCTATGTTACCTGAAATTTCAGCCACCTGAATTATTCCATTATATTAGACAACAAAAGCACCCACATTGTCCCCTGAAGGTACAGACAAGTGGCAAGAGGTAAAGGAAGAAGAATTCTGGGAAGATTTCTTTTAGTCTTCTCATATTAGCAGAGGTAAATTGATCAGGTCTGGTACCTTGAAAGAAAAAGAAATCCTTGCCCTCAGAGAATAATAAGGATATGGGAGAAATAGTATCAGAGACATGGCCTGATTTTGTGAAATATACCATCCATTTCTGATATAATATCATGTGACTTTACATTCTGATGAATGCTATGGAATCATGTGGGTGTTGTTAAAATCAAGGGCATAATGATTCTGAAGAAAGGCAAAGACACATTGAATGCAGAATTAATATTTCTGAAGTTTGATTATTTCAGAGTGGTTCCCCAAATATAGAATAGGTTTCACTTTGAATTTTGTTTTCATAAGGGATATTCAAAGTGAGTACTTCCTTTAAATCTGATGATGTTTTATAGAAAGCACATGGCACTTAGAATTAGAAGACATGGGCTTTATTTCTAGTTCCTTGCCATTCTATCTATATGGTTTTGTGTAAGTGAATTAGCCTCCATGGGCCTCAGTTGTTGTTTTTAATTTTTTAAAATGGTCATAACAACATCTATGTCTTACATTTGTGATTTAATCTTCTCTTTCCCATACTGTCATATACTAGCATTATTTCAATTAAATTCAACATCAATATAACTACTAGGCACTGTGCTAGACTTTGGGAGGTACAGAGATTTTTTCTTTAATTCCATAGTGGAAGAGCTCAAAATTTAGCCAAGGGAAGGAGGCAAATAAACAAATAAGCATAATTTAGAATATCAATACATTCATAAGAAGGTTCAAAATGAAAGGCATCAGAATTCAAGGAAGGAGGGACTGCTTACAGTGAGGGAAGTGAAAGGAAAGAAGCGTTTATTAAGAGCCTACTTTATGCTAGTCATGGTGCTAAGCACTTAATAAATATTAATTCATTTAATTTAATTCTCACAGCTACCCTGGGGAGTATTGCTACTACTATTCTCGTTTTACAATTGAGGGAACTGAGGCATCAGAAGTTAAGTGACTTGCCTAAGGTCATAGAGCCTGAGGCTGGATTTGAACTCAAGTTTTATAACTTTAGGGTCAGCACTCTATGTAATGTTGCATACTATAGTTGCCAAGTAGTATATATTAATAAGTAGTATGAAATAATGCTAGAAAGGTGTGATGAATCAGACTGTGACACACCTTGAATTAGGTTGAAGAGATTGTAATGCAAAGGCATTGAGAAGCCACTGAAGATATATCAGTTGGGCATAACATAATCAGATCTTTGCATTAGGAAAATTACTTTGGCAACAATATGGAGGACAGATTAGATAAAGGAAGAAACTAGAAGGGGGAGCAGAGCCAAGATGTTGGTGCAGAAGCAGGCACCTGATTGAGGTCTCTTCCCCAAACCACTCAAAATACATGTAAAAATGAATTTAAACAAATTCTAAAGCAGCAGAAGCCACAAAATGACAGAGTGAAACAGATTTCCAGCCCAAGACAATCTGGGAGGTTGAGAGGAAGAGGCTATTACACTGGGCTCAGAGTGGAGCACAATGTGGCCTTGCCTGCACAGACAGGGATAGAGCAGGCCTCAGGGTACTGAATTACTACAAATTCTCAACCCACAAATGCCAAATACAATTCCAAAGGTCAGTAGGAAAGGTCTTTCACCTGGGTGACAGAGGAGCATGGTCTGGCCCCAGCTCTAGTCCCAGGCCCAGGGAGGCAGCAGCCACTGCCTCAGTGGCAGCTACTTCTGGAGCTCTTGGCCTACAGACAGTGGGAGAATCAAATAGTTGACCTGGGTGGCAGTCCTGGATGGTGGTCCTGGGGTGAGGAAGAACACTGGCATGGTGGAACTTGTGGAAGCTGTGGAGAGGAAATCCTCCTCACAGTTCCAAGGCAGAAAAGAGTGCTTGTGGTTGTTCATAGACAAGAGCACAGGAGAGGAGAGGAATAAACTCCTCTCTTTGATCATTTTGGGGGGTGGAGCCAAGAGGGTGTCTGGAAGGCAGGGACTTGCCTAAAGCTCTCCCCAAACACCTGTAAAAATGGCTCTGAACAAATTGGAGAACTGCAGAACCCATGAAACAGCAGAGGGAAGCAGGGCTCTGGCACAGGACAGCCTAGATGGTTGCTGGATAAGGTCTATTCACGGAGTTGGGAGCGGAGCAGAGCAGAGCCTAATATAGGCTGAGCCCAGACCAACCAGACTGGGAGCTGGGCAGAATCATGGAGCTGTGGCAGTTACCAGACTTCTAACCCACAAACACCAAAGACAACAGAACAGGTTAGTGGATAAAAACTTCTGGGACATAGTGAAAGGAGTTCCCACTTGGCCATTGTCCCGGGGTGGTGGAGGTGGTGCAGCTTTGAGGCTGCTTCTAGAGCTTCAGCTGCAGTTGCTTCTGGCCCCAGGCCCACCTGGTGGGAGGAATTAAGTGGTAGATCAGAGCAGGAGTGCAGAGCCTGCTTGGATCTGAGTCATGGTCTCGGTTGGTGGTTCTTGGGGAAGGAGGAGCCCTGGTGTGGCAGAGCTTGCTGTGCACAAATAGCTCTGAAAACAGTATTGCAGCCTCTCAAGCTTGGGACAAAGTACTTTCTACTCTACAAACAGTCATACTCAGACTAAAAGCTCAAGGCTCAAGTAGTTGGCTGGGAACATGAACAGGCAGTGGAAATGCTCTCAGATTCAGACTCAGACTCTGGAATCTTTTGTTGTTGACAAGAAGACCATAACTTACAGCCAGAAGAAGTCAACAAAGTCAAAGAGCCTACATCAAAAGCCTCCAAGGAAAAACATGAATTGGTCTCAGGCCATGGAAGAACTCAAAAAGGATTTGGAAAAGCAAGTTGGAGAAGTAGAGGAAAAATTGGGAAGAGAAATGAGAGTGATGCAAGAAAACCATGAAAAACAAGTCAATGACTTGCTAAAGGAGACACAAAAAACACTCAAGAAAACAACACCTTGAAAAATAGACTAATTCAAATGGCAAAAGAGCTCCAAAAAGCTGATGAGGAGAAGAATGCCTTGAAAGGCAGAATTAACCAAATGGAAAAGGAGGTCCAAAAGACCACTGCAGAAAATGCTACCTTAAAAATTAGATTGGAGCAAGTAGAAGCTAGTGACTTCATGAGAAATCAAGATATTATGAAACAGAAATAAAGGAATGAAAAAATGGAAGACAATGTGAAATATTTTATTGGAAAAACCACTGACCTGGAAAATATATCCAGGAGAGATAATTTAACAATTATAAGAATACCTTAAACCATGATCAAAAAAAGAGCCTACACATCATCTCTCAAGAAATTATCAAGGAGAACTACCCTGATATTCTATCGCCAGAGGGTAAAATAGAAATTAAAAGAATCTACCTATCACCTCCTGAAAAAGATCCCAAAAAGAAAACTCCTAGGAATATTGTTGCCAAATTTCAGAGCTCCCAGATCAAGGAGAAAATACTTCAAGCAGCAAGAATGGACATTTTGGAGGTCAATGAAGTTAGGATAAAAACCAAAATTCACCTACCCAGCAAAACTGAGTATAATGGTCCAAGGCAAAATATGGATTTTCAATGAAATAGAGGACTTTCAAACTTTCTCAGTGAAAAGACCAGAGCTGAATAGAAAATTTGACTTTCAAACACAAGAATGAAGACAAGCATGAAAAGGTAAAGAAGAAAGAGAAATCCTAAGGGATTTACTAAAATTGAACTGCTTTGTTTACATTCCTACATGGAAAGATGATGGATATAATTCATGAGACCTCAGTATTAGGGTAGCTGAAGGGAAATATATCTATCTATCTATCTATACCTGTATATATATATATATATATATATATATATAGATATAGATATAGATATATAGATAGATATATAGATAGATATAGATATAGATATAGATATAGATATATAGATATATATATATAGATATAGAGAGATATAGAGAGATAGATAGATAGATGGCACAGGGTGAGTTGAATATGAAGGGATGATATCTAAAAATATATTGAATTAAGGGATGAGAGAGGAATATATTGAGAGAGGGAGAAAGGGAGAGATAGAATGGGGTAAATTATCCCACATAAAAGTGGCAAGAAAAAGCAGTTCTGTAGAAAGGGAAGAGGTGGCAGGTGAGGGGGAATGATTGAATCTTGCTCTCATCAGATTTGACCTGAGGAGGGAATAACATACACACTGAACTGGGTATCTTACCCATAGGAAAGAAGGAAGAAGGGGATAAAAAGGGGGGACAATAGAAGGGAGGGCAGATGGGGTAGGAGGTAATCAAAAGCAAACACTTTGGACAAGGGACAGGGACAAGGGAAAAAACTGAATAAAGAGGGACAGAATAGGAGGGAGCAAAATATAGTTAGTCTTTCGCAATGTGAGTATTATGGTAGGGTTTTACATGATGGTACATGTTTGGCCTATGTTGAATTGCTTGCCTTCTTAGGGAGGGTGGGTGGGGAGGGAAGAGGGGAGAGAATTTGGAACTCAAAGTTTTAAAAGCAGATGTTCAAAAAAAAGTTGCTTTTGCATGCAACTGTGAAATAAGATATACAGGCAATGAGGCATAGAAATCTATCTTGCCCTACAAGAAAATGAGAGAAAAGGGGATGGGGGGAGTGGATGACAGAAGGGAGAGTTGACTGGTGAATGGGTCAATCAGAATATATGTCATCTTGGAGCAGGGGGTAGGGTAGAAATGGGGAGAAAATTTGTAATTCAGTATCTGGTTGAAATCAATACTGAAAACTAAAAAATGTTAAATAAATTAAAAGAAAAAGAAAATTTATAGGTCCTTAGAAATATCTCTGAAAACAGCTGAATAAAACCTTTGAAACTTGGGGAGTACACCCTCCATTTAACAAAGAGGTCAAAATTCAAGTAACTGGCTGGGAAAATGAGCAAACCGGGGGAAAAGGTTACTTTATGGGTGAAAAAGGTTTTTTTTCTTCTGTCCTTGGTGATGAGCAAGATCAAAGCATACAACCAGAAGTAGACAACAAAGTCAAAGCCCCTGCATCCAAAGACTCCAAGAAAAATATTAAGTGGTCTCAGGCCATGGAAGAGCTCAAAAAGGATTTTGAAAATGAAGTAAGAGAAGTAAAGGAAAAATTGGGAAGAGAAATGAGAGCAATGTAAGAAAATCATGAAAAATGAGCCAACAGATTGCTAAAGGAGACCAAAAAAATGTTGAATAAAATAACACCTTTAAAAATAGACTAACCCAAATGGCAAAAGAGGTCCAAAAAGCCAATGAGGAGAAGAATGCCTTAAAAAACAGAATTGGCCAAATGGAAAAAAGAAGTTTAAAAACTTACTGAAGAAAATAATTCTTTAAAAATTAGAATGGAACCAATGGAAGATAAATGAATTTATGAGCAATCAAGAAATTTAAAATAAAAACAAAAGAATGAAAAAATAGAAGACAATGTGAAATATCTCATTGGAAAAAACAATTGGCCTAGAAAATAGATTCAGGGGAGATAATTTAAAAATTATTGGACTACCTGAAAACCAAAATCAAAAAAAGAATCTATACATCATCTTTTAAGAAATTATCAAGGAAAACTGCCCTGATATTCTAGAACCAGAGGATAAAATAGAAATAGAAAGAATCTACCTATCACTTCCAGGAAGGGAAGGCAAGGGACTGTAAGGGAAGGGACAGGAAGGGAAAGTAAGGGGAGGGCAATGGTAGGGAGGGGAAAGGAGGGGAGGATAGGGAAGGGAAAAGGGCTCCCCTTCAGGAATGTGTGATTGTTACCCCATTCTTAAGTTCACCAACCTTCTAAGAAAGTAGACATTTTTAGCAATGAAGCATCAGGACTTGATGATCCATATGTAGAAAGTCTCTATGAAGGAACAGGACCAGGGATCCAGGGTATCAGGCATGTAAAGGAGATGTGGGTACACAATAAACAGCCTACTGAATGCAGAAAGCAGAACAGAAAGTAAAAATAGTCAAGTCAATTTAATCCAAGTTACATAAATTCAATTCAAATCAATTTACCAAATATTTCTTAGGAAATGTGCTACATGCTGGGATACATAATCAAAAAATATTTATTAAGCAATTATTATGGGTTATGTGCTATAGGGGATAAAATACTGGGCCCATAATCAGGAAGACCTGTGTTGAAATCCAATTTGGACATTACCTACCTGTATGATTTTAGACAAGTCACTTTACTTTTTTGCCTCAGTTTCCTCAACTATAAAATGGGGATCATTAAGAACACCTACTTCCCAGGGTTATGATGAAGATCAAATAAGATAACATTTGTAAAGTGCTTAGCACAGTGCCTGGCACATAAGAGACACTTAACACATGTTAATTTACTTCCTTCCTTGTCAAGCACTGCATAAACAAATACAAAATCAAAAAGTCTCTGCCCTTAAGGAGCTTATATGCTATAAGGGGAAAGCATATGTATGCACATTAATATATACAAAGTACACACATACACACAAATAAAAGACAAAGTTCTTTGTTTATTTTTGTTTTGGGGTAGCCTAGGTAGGCAGAATTAGGAGGTGAGAGGATCAGGAAAGGCTTCACGTGGGAGGTAGTAATTAATTGGGCTTTGAAGGAAACCAGGAGCCATGAGGGGCAGCTAGATGGTGACACTGATTGTACCCGGCCCAGAGTCAGTAAGGTTCATTTTTCTGAGTTAAAATCTGGCTGTGTGACTCTGGGCAAGTCACTTAACCTTGTTTGCCTCAGTTTTCTCATCTGTAAAATGAGCTGGAGAAGGAAATGGCAAACCACTGCAGTATCTATGCCAAGAAATCCCAAATGGGGTCCTGAAGGATCACATACAACTGAAAAAAAAATGAATAAACAACAAGAAATCCATAAGGCCAGATGGAAGGAATGCATTCTACTCATGGGAACAATGCAATGCTACAAGATGGGAGATAGGATATTATGTGTAAGAAATGAACAAGAAGGCCAGCTGGACTCCAGCCAAAATATATCAAGTAGGGTAATGTATAATAAACCTGGAAAGATAGGTTGAATGCAAGTAAATAGTGAAGGCTTTTAAATGCCCTGTAGAGGAGTTTGTATATGATTCCAGAGGTACTGATGGGGAGGGATGTAGCGACATGTTCAGACCTATGTTTTAAATATATCATTATTATCAGGTTGTATTTATACCAGGAATGAAAAGATTAATTATTCTTTCTTATAAAGGCTGTACACAAAATCCACATTTTTCAAACCAGCAAAAGTAAATATAGAGTAACAAATATAGAGTAACCTGTCTATAGAGTGGCTATAGAAATGAAATCTGTATCAAGCATTTATTAAGCAACCACTCATGAATAGCATTAAGTTCTGAGTATACAATGACAAATAAACAACAACAAAAACAAAATCCTTGCTCTTAAGGACCTTACATTCTAAAGTAGAGTTGATAGGAAAGGAGTGGAATATCATTTTTAAAAATAAAGTCTTTTACAAAATACAATATTAATTTTTTTTCAAAGCAAGGGAAAGGACTTCCCCTTACTTATGACCTAAGGCTTTATCTACAATTAAGATTCAGCATTTTTTTTGAATAGAGGGACACTAAAAACTTTCTTAATACCCAAATGTGAAGCAAGGAAGCCCATTGTGACTGTTATTATTTTACTGAGTACTAGGAATCTTAGCAAAAAGAAAATGAAATTAAGGTAATATATGTGTGTGTTGGTATACACACACACACACACACATACACACACAAACACAAAGAAAATAAAAGAATTATACATATTTGTTAATGATATATAATGGCATACTTAGAAAGTCATAGAAAATAAACAAAATTTATGATGAAAAAATCATTTTAGCAAATTCGCAAAAAGAAATAGAAAAATCAAGAATATTTCCACATATTTCTTTTTTTTAAAAGAGGCAGAATGGAGGCAAAGGAAAATGCCATCTGAAGTTACAATAAATTGCAATTAAGTATCTTATCAAGATGTTGGGTGTACAATGTTGCACATCATTAACTCCTGTACAAGTCTGTCTTGGAGGCACAGGAACCACATTCCAGAGCATTTAAGCATTCCAGAGTCTTTAGGTCCAGGCCAGAGTGGTGCCTTAGATTCCAAAAAGTGCCTGCTTATAGTGTGGGGAAAATATAATTGGCTAGAAGTCAGAGGAACTAGGTCTGATTGTTGTCTATGCTGCTGACTTACCCCAGTAATCTTGGGTTAATTACTCCATAGACCTCAGCTTCTTCATCTGTAAAGAAAAGGTACTGAATTAGGTAGCCTTTGTGATTCCTTCCAGCTTTAGCTTTATGAGCTTATCAATTGCTGTTTAAACTCACTCCTTAAAAAACCCCTAATCTTGATTATTCCCTGGAACAGTAAGAAAATTTATAATGGCCATGTGATTAATGCCATTTAATGTTTCCAGAGTTAAAGTGGTAGAATCTTGGAGGGTTGGAAAAGGGAGTGGGGGTAGCAGGTGCTCATTTATATAGCTTTAAGATCCACCATATATTCTTACATAACTGTTAGGATTAGAAATATGAGATCTTTGTCTAATGCCAACACTGGGCATTGGTAAATAGGAGGCTCTTTGATTAGCTTCAGAGGCATTCATACAGGAAAATTTATGAGTCAGAGCTACTTTGTCAGGCTGCTCAATCTTAGTGGGTCTTTGAATTCTTGCTCACTATGTCCAGTAAAGGAGGAAGTTCTGAAGGGGGACAAATTTGGACCTCCTCCCCTCTGAGGCCATGAAGCTTGCGAATATATGTCTAGAATCCATGCCTATTTTGGTGTTTCTCCTTTTGATTTAAATGAAGGGAAAGCAATGTCCTGACACTCCAGTGTCTAGGTTTTGCAACTAGATTTGAGAAACAAAGAGTGACTTTTGGGAGTAACCTTTAGGATGAAGCTCAGTGGTAGCTAAGAGAGGGACTGAACTAACCACAACTCCACATTGTGAGCTTGATAGGAACTATGAGATAGGGTCTCAGTTCTACATAGGAATAGAGCAAAGTTTGAGTCCCCACTCCCCAGAAACAAAGGTGGGATAGGAAAGAGTGAGTTCCCAAGGTGTTGATGGGGGAAGGAGATGTTTGTACTTTTGTTCTTGCTTAAATCTTCAAAATAAATGTTTCTAATTGATGCTCAGTTTTTTAAATGGAAGTGAGGTGCTAGCTAGTCGCTGGTATCTAATAATGTAGGAGGAAACACAATAAGTGGGAGCTTGAGCTGATGCCAGTGGAAAAAAGACAACTACAACCACTGAGAATACCCTAGAACCATGTGAGGAAGATGTTATAGCCTGGCTCTGGGAGAGCTGACCAAAAAATACTTGCTACACTGGTAAAGTCAAGAACAACTTCTATAAAATAATTTGAAGAGGTTAAGGAAAAAGGAGTTCTTAGCAATATACCAATTCTACTGTTTATAGAGCAATACATTATAATTATGTTTCTCCACTTCTTTTGGTCAGCAAGATTCCTCTATTAAAAGAAAATACGTACTAATATAACAAAAATCAATTAATATTATATTTCATAGCTCTCTCAGAATATTAAGATCCTCTGGGGGTGTGACATGGCACCAGTAGTGGCTTTAGTCATACTCCTAAACAACTTAATGAACTATGAAAAAGACAAATTCGAAAATAGCCATCTCCATCAACAATTTTTTTGAGGAAAGATTCTGCAAAAAATTTGTTAATGTTCATTAATTTATTTGTGTCAAAATCCTGTTAAATGTTACCATAATAGCTGCACTTTGGGAGCCAATAGTAATAGATATAACATTGGTGTTAATATATAGTTTTTGAAAAACTATTTTTGTGAGGTAATTTTTAGATCATTTCTTTAGAAAAGCATGCAATAATGAAGTGATGGGGTTTTTTTAGCACTAATTAGTCTTATGATAGTGCATCCATTGGGACAATACATTTGATAGCTCCCCTAGAGGGGAATTTCTGAACCATAACAAAAACCTACCAGTGACAATTGATTTTGATTTTCTTTAATCATTTAACAATTCAAGAAACATTTTTTAGTGCTTACTAAATGTCAGGCACTCTGTTAAGTTAAGTGTTGAGGTTTAAATAGAAACAAACAAAAGTTCCTGGCCTAGAGGAACTTGCTTCTAATAAAGGAAGAAAACCATAAAAGGAAACCAAAAAGAAGCAGCTTAAAGATATATATATATGTATGTAGGTATGTATGTATATATGTATACCTTGGGACCTTGATGGAAAAATAAATCTCTGGATTCTGAGGTAGGGCCTAGAGAACAATGAAGGGTGAACACACCTTGCCTATGGGAGGCAAATGGAGATTGTAGGAAAAACCAATCTATCAGAGGAAGAGGCTGCAGGGACCTAACAGGGTAAGAAGGTCACTGGGAAATGGTAGCAAAGCTAGTTTCCCGGGTTAAAAGGCTGCTGCACATGGCGAAAGAAGTCTAGAAAGTCAGAAGTGAGGCCCAGAGAGGAATGAAGAGCTGAATCAGGAACAGAAAATGAAGCAGGCAATAAAGGAAATAATAAGTCAGAACAGAGTGTGAACCTGAGGAGTTAGGTCAGGGAAAGAGGAAAGAAGGCAATTTAAAAAAGAAAAAAAGAAAGCACAGGAGAATATCATGAATTAGATTTCCTTGATTTTCCAGACACAGATTCCATTCTGTGTCTGACCAGATACTCTTGGTACTTCACATTACTCATAATCTCCTCTTCCAATATTCCCATATTGCTTGGCAAAGTACTTCCTTTGCAGATTTTTACAGCTGTTAATCTTAAGCTTCCTGCTGTCAGAATATTACTGCAATGAGGTTCATCCTTGCTTTGAATGATTTAATCAATAATTCTTACAAAACTGCTCTTTCATTACCTCTTATTTCTATACTTGCAGACAATCAGCACAGAGGTAGAAAGTAATGTGTGTGTATGTGTGTTTATAGCATTTAAAGCAGTGGGCTACTTTTTTTCCTAGTAAGAAAGAGACATCCATGAAACTATTAAATATTTAAACTCAGAGTTAAAAAAAACAGCTACAATAAAATCGATTTTCCTAAAAATTATTTTCATTTTCAGGTTTGCGGATTCTCAAATTCATGCATTAAATTTATCCCCTCTAGGATAAAGGTCATACAGCTAGCCGATATTTTCATTAACATTCTTAGAGCCCATTTTCTCATGATTTCCAATTTGAATACTTGACACTGCAATGATCTGATTTTCATTACACAGATGTCCACTTGAATCTGTCAATTTTTATCCACTTCTAACATGTTTTTACAAATTTGCACAATCTTCTGACCAAGTAGTTTAGGCCCCAAATCGAAGAAAATTGTGTTAAAATTTACAACCTGATTCTGTGCAGAGAATTTTTAAAGATATAGTAATATTACAATCATGATTTTTCTTAAGACATATGGAAATAATTCCATCAGAAGCTCAACAAACATGAAAATTTATTACATCTCTTAATCATCTGTAGTAAATTCCTTTCAAATCCACTCATCCTGCCTCACAGACTTACTTGCATTATCAATCCTGGGCAAGTCACAAACTTAGTTTCTTTATCAGTAAAATAGGAAAAATCCTAGCAGTAGTATTCAAATCATGATGTTGCAAGCATAAAATTAGATTACAGAAATAACAGAAAGTATAGAAAGCAATTTGCATATCATAAGGTGCTACATAAATATTATTACTATTATCATTCTACAATACCTATCTACATTCTTCTTTATCTTGTGCAGTGACTCTGAGTGGTTATGACCATGGAATTAATTCTACCATACTGAAAAGTCTTCATATGTAGTCCTAGGAACAAACCGAGACTGCTTTCTGAAGACCAGGCTAGCTAAGAATGAAGAAGCTCTTCTTTAGTGGTTTGTCCCTTTGTTCCTTATTTTTGACAAACTCTAAAACAAAGGAGCAACTAGGTGGCACAGTGAATTGAGTGATGGCCCTGGAGTGAGAAGGACCAGAGTTTAAATTTTAGTTCAAATCAGAATTCAAATTCTTACTAGTTGTATGACCCTGGGCAAGTCATTTAACTCTTTTGGTCTCGGTTTCCTCATCTGTAAAATGAGATGGAGAATAAAGTGGCAAACTACTCCAGTCTCTTTGCCAACGAAAGACCAAATGGGTCATGAGGAGTTGGACTTGACTTTAAATGGCTGAACAACAACAACAACAACAACAAAAACAAAGAAAGACACAAAGTAGCCCTCTGATTTGGGCTGCCATCTTTTACTTTTACAATAAAAGCAGCAACAGGATTCTGGGAAGATGGCAGAGTAGGTCAGAAAATTCCAAGCTCTCTAGATTTCCCCAACAAACAAGATAAAAACCAAAATAAAATAAAACAAGGTAAAGTTTTACTCAGTGTGAATGTAGAGCAGTTAAAAATAAACAAGTGTTGGGGCAATGATCCTCCTGGGACAATAGGAGAAGATATGAAGAGAAATCCCAGAACTGAGGTTTGGTCCCCCGTGAAGAGTAAATACCTCCGAGCTAGTTCTGCTGAAACAGCAATCAGGGAGCCCTGAGGAGAGCTGGGTTAGTAGGTAGCCTTGGTCCCAGACACAGGAACTTTCACCTCCAGGACAGTATGGGGATTCAGGCATCTGAGCCTAGGAAGATGGAGGTAATCTCTGCAGATAAGGGATGCCAGACCCAGCTGTGCTGCCCAGATGTGGCCCTGGGCGAGAAAGAACCAGCACATGGCCAGTGAGTGCATAAGCATTGGAGTTGGATGCTGTTGGCTGTGGGGACTTATAGGAGGGTGGAGATCTTGGTTTCAGTTTCAGGCCAGAGAGGAGAACTGAAAATGGACCTGAGCCAAGAGGCACCATACCCCATACCCCAGGAATAGAAGTGATTACAAAAAATAAGTTGCTACAAATTTTAAAAAGGTGGGGGTGGGGCAGGGGGATGACCCTGGAGGCAGGAGGACCTGAGTTCAAATGTGCCTCAGACACTTGACACACTTACTAGCTGTGTGACCTTCAGCAAGTCACTTAACTCCAATTATTCTGTGTTCCCCCCTTCAAAAAACAAAACAAAACAAAACATAACAAAAAGAGCAGTCAAAGGAGAAAGAATCCAAGTATAGAAAGTTACTATGGGAATAGAAAGGACTGGGGTTCGTCTTCAGAGGAGTATACTGAATTTAAAAAAGCCTCCCCTAAACCCACATAGTAATGTCAAATGATCACCAGCCCAGAAAGAATTCACAGAAAAACTTAAAAAAGAATTTAAAAATCAATGAGAGATTGAAGAAAAAAATTAAAACATAAGAACAATCCAAGAAAAACAAGGTTATGAAAAGAAAGTCAACCAATGGAAAAAACAGAAATCTGGAATCTTTTTTTTTATATTTATTTCATATTTTTAGTTTTCAGCATTGATTTCCACAAGAGTTTGAACTACAAATTTTCTCCCCATTGCTACCCTCCCCCCACTCCAGGATGGCATATATTCTGATTGCTCTGGTCCCCAGTCAGAGCTCCCTTCTGTCACCCCACTCCCCCTCCCCATCCCCTTTCCTCTTACTTTCTTGTATGGCAAGATAGACTTTTATGCCCCATTGCCTGCATATCTAATTTCCTAGTTGCATGTAAAAACTAATTTTTGAAGACCTGCTTTTAAAACTTTGAGGTCCAAATTCTCTTTCCTCTTCCCTCCCCACACACCCTCCCTAAGAAGACAAGCAATTCAACATAGGCCACATGTGTGTCATTATGCAAAACCCTTCTACAATACTCATGTTGTGAAAGACTAAGATTATTTTGCTCCTTCCTATCCTATCCCCCTTTATTCAATTTTCTCCCTTGACCCTGTCCCTTTTTGAAAGTGTTTGCTTTCAATTACCTCCTCCCCCTATCTGCCCTCCTTTCTACCATCCCCCTTTTTTTATCTCCTTCCACCTTCTTTCCACGTTATTCTCTCCTCAGTTCAAATCCGATGAGAGCAAGATTCACTCATTCCCCGTCACCTGCCCCCTCTTCCCTTCCAACGAACTGCTTTTTCTTGCCACTTTTATGGGAGATAATTCACCCCATTCTATTTCTCCCTTTCTCCCTCTCTCATCCCTTAATTTGATTTTATTTTTTTAGATATTATCCTTTCATATTCAACTCACCCTGTGACCTCTGTCTACATATATGTATATTCACTTCAGCTACCCTAATACTGAGGTCTCATGAATTATACACATGATCATTCCATGTGGGATTGTAAACAAAACAGTTCAACTTTAGTAAGTTCCTTATGATTTCTCTTTCTTGATTACCTTTTCATTCTTCTCTTGTTTCTTGTGTTTGAAAGTCAAATTTTCTATCCAGCTCTGTTTTTCTCACTAAGAAAGCTCGAAAGTCCTCTATTTTATTCAAAGTCCATATTTTGCTAGGGAGCAGTTTTGCTGGGTAGGTGATTTTTGGTTTTAATCCTAGCTCCATTGATTTCCAGAATATCATATTCCAAGCCCTTCGCTTCCTTAATGTAGAAGCTGTTAGATCTTGTATTATACTGATTATTTTTCCACAATACTCAAATTGTTTCTTTCTGGCTGCTTTCAGTACTTTCTCCTTGATCTGGGAGCTCTGGAATTTGGTGACAATATTCCTAGGAGTTTTCTTTTGGGGAGTTTTTACAGAAGGCAATCAGTGGGTTCTTTCAATTTCTATTTTACCCTCTGGCTCTAGAATATTAGGGCAGCTCCCCTTGATAATTTCTTGAAAGATGATATCTAGGCTCTTTTTTGATCATGGCTTTCAGGTAGTCTAATAATTATCTCTCCTAGATCTACTTTTTCAGAACAGTGGTTTTTCCAATGAGACGTTTCACATTGTCTTCCATTTTTTTTCATTACTTTGGTTCTGTTTTATAATATCTTGATTTCTCATGAAGTCACTAGCTTCCACTGGCTCCATTCTAATTTTTAAGGTAGTATTTTCTTCAGTGGTCTTTTGGACCTCCTTTTCATTTGGCTAATTCTGCCTTTCAAGGCATTCTTTTCCCCATTGGCTTTTTGGAGCTCTTTTGCCCTTTGAGTTAATCTATTTTTTTTTAAATGCAATTTATTTATTTAACATATTTGGTTTTCAACCTTGATTTTCACAACATTTTGAATTACAAATTTTCTCCCCATTTCTACCCTCCCCCCCACTCCAAGATGGCTTATATTCTGGTTGCCCTGTTCCCCAGTCAGTCCTCCCCTCTATCACCACCCTCCCCTCTCATCCCCTTTTCCCCTCCTTTCTTGTAGGGCAAGATAAATTTCTACACCCCATTGCCTGTGTATCTTATTTTTTAGTTGCATACAAAAATTTTTTTTGTTTTTGAACATCTGATTTTAAAACTTTGAGTTCCAAATTCCCTTCCCTCTTCCCTTCCCACCCACCCTCCCTAAGAAGTTGAGCAATTCAACCTAGGCCACACATGTATCATTATGTATAACCCTTCCACAATACTCATGTTGTGAAAGGCTAACTACATTTTGCTCCTTCCCAACCCATCCCGCTTTATTGAATTTTCTCCCTTGACCCTGTCCCCTTTCCAAAGTGTTTGTTTTGATTACCTCCACCCCCATCTGCCCTCCACTCCATCATCCCCCCGCCTTTTATTTTATTTTATTTTTTTTTATCTTCCTCCCTCTTCTTTCCTGTGGGGTAAGATACCCAACTGAGTATGTATGGTATTCCCCCTCAGGCCAAATCTGATGAGAGCAAGGTCCACTCATTCCCCCCTCACCTGCCCTCTCCCCTCCTCCCATAGAACTGCTTCCTCTTGCCACCTTTATGCGAGATAATCCACCCCATTCTATCTCTCCCTATCTCCCTCTCTCAGTATGTTACTCTCTCATCCCTTAATTTCATTTTATTTCTTTTAGCTATCTTCCCTTCATCATCCTCAACTCACCCTGTGTCTGCTCTCTCTCTTTTACATATATATATATATATATATATATATATATATATAAACACATATATATATACACATACATACTCATACATACATATACACATAGATATATACATACACATTCACTTATATATATACATAAACGTATATATATATATATATATATATACATATGCATATTCCCTTCAACTACCCTAATACTGAGGTCTCATGAATCATACTCATCGTCTTTCCATGTAGGAATGTAAACAAAACAGTTCAACTTTAGTAAGTCCCTTGCAATTTCCGTTTCTTGATTACCTTTTCATGCTTCTCTTGATTCTTGTGTTTGAAAGTCAAATTTTCTATTCAGTTCTGGTCTTTTCACTGAGAAAGCTTGAAAGTCCTCTATTTTATTGAAAATCCATATTTTGCCTTGGAACATGATACTCAGTTTTGCTGGGTAGGTGATTCTAGGTTTTAATCCTAGCTCCATTGACCTCCGGAATATCGCATTCCAAGCCCTTCGATCTCTTAATGTAGAAGCTTCCAGATCTTGGGTTATTCTGATTGGGTTTCCACAATACCCAAATTGTTTCTTTCTGGCTGCTTGCAGTATTTTCTCCTTGATCTGGGAGCTCTGGAATTTGGCAACAATATTCCTAGGAGATTTCTTTTTGGGATCTATTTGAGGAGGCGATCGATGGATTCTTTCAATTTCTATTTTGCCCTGTGGCTCTAGAATATCAGGGCAGTTCTCCTTGATAATTTCCTGAAAGATGGTATCTAGGCTCTTTTTTTGATCATGGCTTTCAGGTAGTCCAATAATTTTTAAATTATCTCTCCTGGATCTATTTTCCAGGTCAGTGGTTTTTCCAAGGAGATATTTCACATTGTCTTCCATTTTCTCATTCCTCTGGTTCTGTTTTATAATATCCTGATTTCTCATCAAGTCACTAGCTTCCACTTGCTCCAATCTAATTTTTAAAGTAATATTTTCTTCAGTGGTCTTTTGGACCTCCTTTTCCATTTGGCTAATTCTGCCTTTCAAGGCATTCTTCTCCTCATTGGCTTTTTGGAGCTCTTTTGCCATTTGAGTTAGTCTATTTTTTAAGGTGTTGTTTTCTTCAGTCTATTTTTCAGTATTTTTTTGGGTCTCCTTTAGCAAGTCATTGACTTGTTTTTCATGGTTTTCTCCCATCCTTCTCATTTCTCTTCCCAATTTTTCCTCTACTTCTCTAACTTGCTTTTCCAAATCCTTTTTGAGTTCTTCTATGGCCTGGGGCCAGTTCATGTTTTTCTTGGAGGCTTTGGTTGTAGGCTCTATGACTTTGTTGTCTTCTTTAGGCTGTATGTTTTGGTCTTCTTTGTCACCAAAGAAAGAATCCAAAGTCTGAGACTGAATCTGGGCGCGTTTTCGCTGCCTGGCCATATTCCCAACCAACTAACTTGACTCTTGAGTTTTTCAGTGGGGTATGACTGCTCGTAGACTAACGAGTTCTATGTTCTACGTTTGGGGGGGAGGTGCCAGCTCTGTCAGAGCCGCACTCCTCCTTCCCCAAGGACCCCCAGTCCAGACTGGGCTTAGATCTTCAGCAGGCTGTTGCACTCCTGCTCTGATCCTCCACTTAATTCCTCCCACCAGGTAGGCCTGGGGCCAGAAGCAACTGCAGCTCTTACTCTGTAAGCAGCCTCTGAGCTGCACCACTTCTACTGCCCCTGGGGTGATGGCTGGCAGGGAACTCCTTTCACTCTGTCCCAGCAGTTTTTCCCACTAGCCTTCTCTGTTGTCTTTGGTTTTTGTGGCTTTTGATATCCAGTAACTGCCACAGCTCAGTGATTCAGGGTGCTATGCCTGTTCCACCCTCCTCCCACTCTGTTTGGCCTGCACTTGGCCCATGCTGGGCTCTGCTCTGCTCTGCTCCCAGCTCCATGATATAGACCTTACCCAGTGACCATCTAGGCTGTCCTGGGCTGGAGCCCTGCTTCCCTCTGCTATTTTGTGGGTTCTGCAGTTCTAGAATTTGTTCAGAGCCATTTTTATAGGTGTTTGGAGGGACCTGGGGGAGAGCATTAGGCAAGTCCTTGCTTTCCAGTCAGTCTTGGCTCTGCACCCATAAATCCAGAATCTTAAGGAAGCAATCAACTCCTTAAAAATTAGAATTGAGTAAAGGGAAGCCAGTGAAGTTATGAGGCCAAAAAACAATAAAATAAAATAAAAAGAATGAAAAAATAGTAGAGAATGTGAAACACAACATAAGAAAAATAACTGACCTGGAGAACAGATCAAGAAGAGAAAACATAAAAATTATCAGATTACCTGGAAGCTGTGATAAAAAAAATCTTAATACAATAATACAAGAAATAATTAGAGAAAATTGTCCTGAAGCATTAGAACAAGGAAGCAAAGAAGAAATAGGAGGAAAAAAATCCATCCATCACCACTTGAAAGAGATCCACAGAGGAAAACCCACAGGAATATCATAGTCAAACTGTGAAACCCCCAGCCCTAGGAGAAAATATTAGGAGCAACAAGAAAAAAAAAAAAACAATTTAAATATGGAGGCATCAAAATTAAAATCACACAAGACCTGGAAGCAGCTACACTAAAAGGCTTCAGGTTTTGGAACACTATATATCAATGAGTAAAAGAACTGGGATTCCAGCTGAAAATATCACACCGAGAAAAGTTAAGTATAATACTGAATGACAATAAAATTGATATTAAATGAATTGCCAGACACACTGTCATGATTTTGTTAAAAAACAAACAAAACCTGAACTTAACAGAAGATTTGACATATAAGATCCAAGGGAAATATAGTAGGCATATTAAAAATTAATTGCAAGGGACTCAATAAAGACAGACTGTTAACATTTTATATGAGGAAATGTAAAACATATCTTTAAGATTGTTGTTAGTAATTGTGTAGTTTGAAAGAAAGATTGTAGTAGGCTTGAGTGTGTGATTCTAAAAAGTAAAACCATCTAGGAAAAGGAAAAAAAAATGTAATTATCTTATACAAATGAGGTGCCAGGGGAAGATCTGACACAGAGGAATTGGAAGGGCAATTAATAGTAGGTCTGGAACCTCACTCTCATTGGGAATATTTAAAGAAGTAACAATACATATATATCTAAAAGGGTATAAAAGTCTTCTAAATTCAGAAAGAAATGAAAGATTAAGGGGATAGGGAGCAGAGAGAATAACGGAGGGATTTTTAGAGGACAGGGTGAGGGAATAGGATAAGAGAACATATAGAAGCATGTTTAGATTAACAGAAATGGGAGGATAAGGGAGGTAACATTGGAGTGGGGGTAAGTTAAGCAATAGGATGGTGAGGTAGTAGGTAGAAGTAAAACAGAGGAGTCAAGAGGTATAGGAAACAAGAGAAATGCACAAACATAAAATAAAGACCAGGAGTAAAATTTATTAGGAAAAAACAGCAGGAGTAGTAATCATGATCTTAGACAAAGTTAAAGCTAACATACATTTAATCAAAATTCCTTAGACTATTTACAATAAATAGACAGTATAAGGTTGGAATATTGCTATGGTATAGAAAATGAGTTGGTGAACTAAGGAAAATATGGAAAGACTCAGACATATGAAAGAAGAAGTTGTATATCCTCAGAGAAACAGATGACAAATAAGTACAGCACAGTCTTAACAAAGATGCATATGAATGTACATGTCTTTATATGAGTATGTTTTTAGATATCTGAGTATATGTATATGTATGCAAGTGTCTATGTATGAATGCATATATTTTTGGTATATAAGTATATTTGTATGTATACATGTATAGTTTATGTGTACATATATGTATGTACACATATATATGTGTGTATATGTGTATATTTATATATGTGTGTATGTATATATGAATATGCATTGTATTTATATCAATGCTTAATTGCACCCTTCTTGGGGGAAGGGAGAAGGAAAAGAACAAAGTAGAAAGTGCACATGACAAAATAAAAGAAAACTTGCAAGGAAAAGAAGAAAAGATAGAGTGATCTGAACACAATACATAGTATTTATTATATAGGCTTTCTTGAAATGGAAATTTATTACTGTATATTTTGAACCCTCTCTTACATTCTGCTGTGCACATGGCAATTTTTTTCTTCTCTTATTTTATATTTGTTTTAATATTTAAGTTTATATGTTTTATTGCTTTCCTTGTGTAAAGTTTTAGCATTTACATTTAAAATAAATTAATAATATTTAAAATAAAAAAATATAAAATAATAGCAGCAGAGGTGTGGCAAAGGAATGAGAAGGTGTTAGGACTCAAAAGGTTTTTAGAATGCCTATAAACTGTAATTAGTTCACTAAAAATGAGATCCTTATACAATGACATCATACTTGAGGAAGTAGACTTCATAAGCTCTGACATTATATCACAAATGAATCTAGAAGAAAAATTGTTGCAGCTAAACCAAAAGATGGTTCACAACTTTTCCCTAGAGAGGAAAATAAAACAGTTGGTAGAGTTAATTTTTGTCATGCATCTAAAACAACAAGAAACATAATTTCATGGGAGATTTGATTATGTTGTATGACAGTGCTCTTTCTAAGCATTTATCTACAAGAAGACCACCGTGAAAATAACTGCAGTTTATGCTTCAAACATCTGATTCAGAGAATAAAGAAGTGGAACAATTTTATGAAGAACTCTCAGTAAGACTCAGTAAATTAAAGCAACATATTCTTTAATGCTGTATTATGTCAGCACCAATGTGGGAACAAATGAGCATGTCAATGAGCATACATTGGAAAATAACATCTAGAAAAACAAAGAAAATGAGGGAAAGAAGTAGAGATAAAGAAGGAATGGCACTTTCAGACCTCAAACTATTATAAAGCAACAGTTATCAAAACCATCTGGTAAAGAATTAAAACAAAAGAGATAGGTTGATGGAACAAATTAGGCAAGTAAGAATCAGAAAAAAAAGATAACCCAATAATTCAGTGTTTAATATATTAGAAAAGATAAATTACACAGGAAAAATTACTTATGTGATAAAAGGTGCTGAGAAAACTGGAAAGAAATTCAGCAAAAATTAGGCTTAAACCAACAGCTTATATCACATTCCATAATACAGTCTAAATGGATACTTAACCCTAATATTAAAGATCATATTATCAAAAAATACAAGAGAAACAAATCATATATCTCTCTTAACTATGGGCAGAAGATGTATTCTGAACCAAATAAGACATAGAGACAATTACAAATGCTAAAATAGAAAACTTTGATTATTGGAACGGAAAAGCTTCTGCAAAGACAAAATTAATGCACCTAGGATAAGAAGGAAAGTTGTCAAATGGACTCTTGTGAAGAGTTTTGTGATAATATCCCAACTTACTCCTTCTTGGAGGTAGGATGTCTACAGGTATTGTACATATTTTTTTTTCAGATTTTTTCAATGTATTGAAATGGTGTGTGATTTTTTCCTCTTTAAAAAACACTATTTGTTATAACGGGATGACTCCCTGGGGGAAGGAGAGGGAGAGATACTTGGGATAACTCTGTTGATATAAGTAGCAGAAGATTTCAGTAAAATTCATTTAAAAATAAATAAATGAAATAATTGAAAAAAAAGGAAGATATATATATATATATATATATATATATATATATACACTTATACATTCATACATACATACATGTATACATATGTACATATGTGAAAATATGGATAAGGAAAAAGAATGAGAAAATGCTAAAGATTTGTAGATGACACATAAACATTCTGCCTATCTTTGAGAAAACTAGTTGGTGCTATACATGGCAAGCAGGAAGTAACATCATAAAAGTGAAATTTATTATAAGTGGCACAAAGAAAAATATATTAGTCATATGGGAATCACTCTTTAATCAATTATACACAGTCAGGTACTTTATTTTTAAGTAAAACATCAAAACTAATACATAGAAAAAATAAAAATTAGGGGAAAAAAGACATGGCACTCAAATTAAACAACTTAATTCTAAGGTTTTCAAACATATACAGGACTTTAAAAACATAATATAGACAGAGTATAGAATACAAAAATAGGCCAAATGCAATTTTTTAATCTTTGCAGTGCAATCATTCTGAATTCAGGAACAGTTTGATTACATAACAAACATGTTGTAGGGTGGGGCAAGGTAGATTTAGCTTAAGAAAGGCATCAATTCAAATGAGTTTTTTAAAAAGGAAAATAATTGAGGTGAAAATGATTCAGAAACCCACAGGTTAGGTCATATAGATACTAAATATCTGAAGTGAATTAATTGAAAAGAAGTAAAATATGTCAGAGCAAACCCCAGAAGTGGCTCTTAGAGTTGACACTCCTTACATCAACACAAATTACAATCCATCTATTCATTAGTAGGTAAACTCTTAGTGAATTGCCTGAGGCCGATAAAGGTTAAATCCTTCAGATTACATAGCTTGAAAGTGCAAGAAGCGGGATTTTACATCTATTTTCCTGACTCCAAAGTCCAATACTTTATCTGTTTTGCTATGCTTCCTCTACTAACTAAAACACAAAAATTCCATTTTAATAAAGGTTTCTTCATTTAATTTTGCCTAATATTATCTGAATCGTGATTTATTGGAGTTACCGAGTAAAAAAACAGCAATATTGATAGAATATGTTATACTTTTCAAAGCATTTTCCTCACAATGCACTAGGTATGTCTGACAATGCAAATAAAATTATATTCATTTCCCAGATGAGGAAACTAAAACTCAGAGAAATCAAACAGCTGTTAAATAGTAAAAGTTTTACTTGAATTTAAGTATTCCATTTTCAAGTACAGTTTGATTTCAAGAATTTTCTTTTACTAGATTGTAGTGCATTATAAAATCAAGATATGTGAATGATCTTATACCTCTAAAGACAAGTACTGCATTTTTCTGTGTTACCACAAAGCTTTCAGATAAGCCATACTACTGATAAACACCCAGAATGTTGCTTGATAGTGACATTATCTCATAGAAATACTGCTGTACTGGGTAGTGTTATGGATTTGAAATAAAAGGACCTGGGATCAAACTGCATTTTTTTTCACTTGCTTCCTGTGATTTTGGCCAAATCAATTAAGCTACCTGAATTTTTTTTGCTTATTTTTTTTTAATTTTAAAATGAGGCATTTGGACTACATGACCAAAAATGTTCCTTCAAGTTCTAAATCCATGATTTTCACCTATGAAAATGGCTGGTTTCGTGGGTACTTTTACTTATATAAGTATATAAGTACAATGGCTACATGTATACTTATCAATTGGGAAATGGTGAAACAAATTGTGGTATATGAAAGTAATGGACTACTGTTATGCAATAAGAAATGAGAGACAGACAGACTTCATTATAACCTGGAAAGACATATATGAACCGATGCTGAATGAAAGGAGGAGAACCAGGAAATCATTATACCCGATTGTAGGCACACGGGGTTTGTAAGGAGTAACTTTGATAGACTTGACTCCTCTCATGAATGCAAGGGTCTAAGACAGCTCCAAAAGACTCATGATGGAAAAAAGCTATATACATCCAGAAAAAGAATTAAGGAGTCTGAATGCAGACTGAGGCAAACTTTTGGCTCTCTTTTATTCCTTCCTTTTTGGTTTCATTTCTGCTTTCTCATAATTCATTCTATTGGTTATAACTCTTCTTTACAACTGGACTATTATGCAAATAAGTTCAATGTGAAGGTATATGTAGAACTTACATTGGATTATGCACCATCTTGGGTGGGGGAAGGAGAGGGAGGGAGAAAAATTTTGGAACTCCAAAACTTGTGGAACTGAGTGTTGTAATCTAAAAATAAAAAAGTAAATTTATTAATAAAAAAGATAACTAAATTTTTGGTTGCCAGTCAAGGGATGACATTACTAAGCCATCTTCCTCCCTGTAAACTACTCCTAAAGGAAAAAATCCTCTGAGGCTTAAAATATAATTTCCATGTGCTTTCTAGTTTCTCACTCAGAAAACGATAGACTGTGGATGTTCATGGTGATGGCAAATTGCAATTGGAAAAGATTACTTGCAAGAGAATTTCTCATCTCTTTTTTAAGCGATCTCCATGACTGTACTTAGCTAGAGTGAAAGTCTTCAAAAGCTAAAGTTGTTACAAAACAACTTGGCTGGTTGCTGCTGATATACTTCCCTCAGCATACAATGACAGGTAAAAATATATTTTGCATTTCTCTGTCTGATGGCAACATGTCCCCAAAATCAAAGAGGAAGCCATTTCAACAGGCACCAAGTTAGGTATATATTTCTGATTTTTTTTGGTTGTTCTTTTAAAACCCAAAGTTCCATAACAGCTTTCTCTTCAAATGGCCTGAATCAACAGAATAGTCAGCCATAACAGTCCTTTTCCAACAATAATTTGTGTATGGGGATTTTAATAACCTGGTAGGGCACTTTCATCATATGAAAAATAGCAGTCATTGTCATGAACTTGATTTTAGGAATGTGTGTCAATTTTTCTTGGCAATAAAATAACCATCTTTTGTTGATTACAAATAAAACTAGTTAGTTTTATCTTTATAGATAATTTAAAATAAAGCACAGAATGTTTATATTTTTGGAGGATTTAATTCTTTTTTTAATAATTTATTTTTAGTTTTCAACATTCACTTTCATAAGATTTTGAGTTTTAATTTTTCTTTCCCTCTCTTTCTCCCTCCCCAAGATGGAATGCAATCTTATATAGGCTCGACTTATACATTTATATTAAACATATTTTCACATTAGTCGTGATGTAAAGAAGAATTAGAGCTAATGGGGAAAACCACAAGAAAGAAGAAACAAAACAAAACAACAAAAGGATAGGAGAGAAAATAGTATGCTTCCATCTTCATTCAGACTCCAAAGCTCTTCTCCACATGTGGATAGCATTTTCCATTGTGAGACTTTTGTAGTTGCCTGAGATCCTTGCATTGCTAAGAACTAACTCTATCAAAGTCAGTCATTGAACAATGTGGCTTTTACTGCATACAATGTTCTCCTGGTTCTGCTCACTTAACTCAGCATCAGTTTGCTGGATTTAATTCTATAATAATATTAACTTGCATGAAATATTGAGCTACTTAATGGAACATATCACAGTGCTCTGTATTCAGCATGTACTGAATAAGTGTTGTACTAAATAAATGCTTGATGAAAGAAGTATTTTATAAAGGTTTAGAGTCTATGCCAGGGAGCTACCTTTGGTACATGGATTTGGTACATAGATTAAGTCTCTATTTGGGATGAGTGGCAGGGAAACATTTGGATATTTTATTATCATCTCTTGAAAGGGTTCCAAGAAAGAGCCATGCTCCAATGAATACTGCTTACTGCATAACATTTGCTACTAGAGTTAGCATCATTCTTATCTAACTATTTTAAGAAAAAAAATCCTGAAATTTATGTGCAGATGAGAGCAACAAGTAGGTGATTAAAGATATCAATGGATAAAAGTAGAGACATTTTTTTTAAATTGAAGGGTTTAAATCAGCATTAGATGCATGCATCACCAAACCATAGATTAGAAACCTTTTAGGTCACATACTGATTTAGAAAATCATACATGTTTACATATTTCTTTTTATTAAAAACATCAACACATTAAAACCAAAGAGGAACTAATTTTAATTTGGTTGAAGCTATACTAAGGAGTCTTATGGACTTCATGCAACCCCTGCACATGCAGACCATGTGTTTGATACCTCCAGTGCAGAGTATAATTCATGTTGGCTCACTGCCGTTATTCAATTAAATTTGCAAGGCAAAAAGTAAAATAACTAGATTCCTAGCCAAGTACTTTTGTTGCATAATTCTGAGAGAAGAAAGATAATCATTTGAAAGTACTTGTAGCATTCATTTTTTGCAAGTCAACATCTTTGGAATTCTTTTATAAAAGTGGCATAATTTCATCTACAGTTTTTATTCTATTAACACATAATGGTTCATATTTACATAGTACTTTATAAGGAGCTGTACATATTTTATCTCATCTGATCTATGTGACTTATCACATAAGTCTGTGAAGTATATAGTACAAATATCATTATCCTTTTTTTGATGAGGATATGGGCTCAGAAGGGCTAAATGATGTGGACACATAGCTTATAAGTGGAAGAAATGGAAGAAATGAGTTTTTTATTCCAAATCCAGCAATCTTTCACTATATTACAACCTCTTCACGTACCTACAAATATGCACTAAAGTTTCTTATATTCAACTCAATCATAATAAGTATTTTATTCATCATCAGGCAACAAAACTAATGGCATTAAAGCTAGGTCCCAAGAAGTGCAAGTAATGGAAACCCTGATGTGGCCACATGTGGTTGAATTTATACTATTTGAAGTTATATGTAAATGTTGTAAACCACATGTATTACTATGTTTGTATGTAACTCTGCAGAACATGTCCATTGCTTCCAGCTTAACATAAATATGAAGTGTGTATTCAAATAATGACAATACTTCAGAGTATTCATGAACTGCACAAAACAGAACATAGCTATACATCAGGAAAAATGAAAGAGATCAAAATGAAATCAAATCAAAAATTGTATTTGTCATGTTCCTTTTTCATCTCCGGCTGCAGAGTTTTTCTGTCCACAGCCATACACCACCATTTCTTATTCTCAAGAGAAGTAAGGTTTTGCTCTATAAGATTATATTCAACTTTATAATTCAGAAAAATAGTAAGGTTGAAATTTTAAACTCCTGCAAGGAAGAATCACATCAATTCCTATGTAGGTATAGAGCTAATGAGTTCTGTGCCTGTCAGATATTAATAAATCATGGAGAAGCAAAAGCACTTTTGACAAGATATGATGATACCTTGATATAGTGACATTTTATTTAGATGATTTTTAATTAAGATGTCAAAGATGCAGCTAGTCCAATTTTCACAATAACCTTAGAAAAAATTAATCAATTGGCATATACTAACTGAACAATTATATGTTGAACACTGTGCTCTCGGGAGCATGAAGACACACACAGAGAGAAACTGAACAAGTAGATACTGAAGAAGGCCAGGGGGAGGGGAAATACTAGAAAGTGGCAACAAAATATACAACTGTTTGCCCTCATCTTCAAAAGGGAATAGGGCACCATAAGATGGAATTCCCTAGAGATTCTTCTTGATTTTCCATGAAGGTATTATGTATATTTATATGTTGACATTTTTTTTAAAGCAACAATCACTTCTTGAGAGTTGATCCATATAATTGAAGCTTTCCTACAAAGGAAAAGACTTAAGCAAAGCTAACTAGCAAAGTAACTGCTTTTGGCAATTTCTGCACCATTTTGTGCCTATGTTCTACCACCCTCCCCCAACATCCTGACTGAGTGGAGAGAGGTGCGTTTCATCATGAGCAAACTTGGCCATCACATCTAATCTGAGTTTGAGGGGCCTTTAATTGTTATTTTTGTCAGACTTCTTCCCTTTTTATTCTTTCACTTACTGGTTTGGTAAACAGAGGCTAGCAGCTACTTTCACTTTCTAAAATACAGTCTATCATGCCCTTTGTAAAAATCTATAATTCACAAACCATTATGCCCATCAGTGTGCCATCCCTTTACAGTTGGTCACTAGATACAAGTAGTATTTAGGGGGAAAATCATATGCTATTCTGGCAAACAAAAATTAGTAGCTAAAAACATCCCCCTCCATAATTAAACTTAAAGTACATTATCCTACTAACATATAAAACATCCATGGGAAGAAGGGGAATACAGCACAATGCAAGCAAAACACACAGAGAGAAGATTAAACCACTATTCTCATGTGGAAGGGTCTGGAAGCTCTTTCTCTCCTTATATAGTAATCTCTGCAACTCACACTTGAATTACAACTGCTAGCGTTGTCTGTCTGGAGTGTCTGTCCTGCTGGTTAAATTGTCTGCAACTAATCTAGGAGCTCCACTGGACCATCAAACGTGGACGAAAGGAGAGAAATGTCTTCCCTTGCCATTCACTCTTTGTGGCTAGTTTCATCCTCTACTTCTGGTTCTGTATTTTCTCTCTTTCCAAGTACTAGATAGCTTGGTTTTCCTCCCATATGATCAAAGGGGCAAGAATGTTTCTCTAGGCCAAACAATAGGATTTCTCTGTCTCTGTCTCTGTCTCTGTCTCTCTCTCTCTCTCTCTCTCTCTCTCTCTCTCTCTCTCTCTCTCCTCTTCTCTCTCTCTCTCTCTCTCTCTCTCTCTCTCTCTCTCTCTCTCTCTCTCTCTCTCTCTCTCTCTCTCTCTGTCTCTCTCTCTCTCTCTCTCTCTGTCTCTCTCTCTGTCTCTCTCTCTCTCTCTCTCTCTCTCTCTCTCTCTCTCCTCTCTCTCTCTCTCTCTCTCTCTCTCTCTGTATTCTCTTAAGCCTCAGCCCATTATTAGAGATTTTTTCTTTCTAACTGGGAGAAATGAGCATGAACCATTGAATATCCATCTTCCAAAATGCAGAAGTACTCTGAATTGGGGCCCCATTTTATATATCTATTTCATAGATGTGAGTCAAGGATATACCTGTATGAATTGTTTGGTACAAAGCAGAAAGAATAGACCAGGAAGTTAATAACAATAAGGATTCTAAGATAGAAAGTCAATCAAGCAAAGGGTTGATTCAGGATGCGCATTCTGAGAAGAGATGAAGCAGTTCTTAGCTTTTTCTTGTTCTGGAACTTGCAGGGAATGACAAGAAGAACACTGATCCAGAGTGGGGAGAAAAGGGTACAGTAGTAATCAGGTGCAAGTCTATAGAGTAAATGCTATAAATGCTATAAACATAGAGAGGAAAAATAAATTGTTATGGGCTGGAATAGTCTGAAAAAACTTCCTGGAAGAAGTATAATTGGAAATTGAAATAAAGATATGTATTTGAAGAGGAAAAGGAATCCTAGACTAGCCGAAGAGTCATAAAAAATATGACAGACTAGGCAGTAAAGTAGAAAGATCACTAATAAAGGATTCAAGAGCCTGGCATTTTAGTCTCAGCTTTGCCACCATCTAGATGTGTGACATTAGACAATTCCCTTATGACCTTGGGACCCTAATTTCCTTATCTTTAAAATGAAAGGTTGGACTAATCCCTCTCTAAGGTCCTTTCTAAGATTCTATTCTATGTATTACACATAGAAAAGAGACTAAGGCTATTGGCCTAATTGATGAAGATATGTTGGAAAGTAAAAGGAAATGAGGCTGGTTATAAACATGAAAGCAAATTCATAACCTGTCTTTTGTCCTTTCAAAATAGAACTACTCAAATGACCTCAGACTTACTATAGGGCATCTAGACAAAAACACTGAGTTACTCTGATTCATTGCTCATGTTTAACTCAAGAGTTCTGTTTGGATTACTTGTTGGCTTTTCAGAATGGCTATTAGTATCTTTATCTCTTGCTCTTAAAAGGAAAGGTATTTTTGTTGGACTTCAGAAATAAACTATAAATAAATTTTCTCAAACATTACAATATTTTACTGTGTCAATTTCATATATTCTTATTATAGCACTTGAGGTTGTCACAACCCCCCCAAAAAAATCTTTATGGCAAAATAAGCATCAGAGTAAAATAAAGAATTCTCCCAACAAAAATGGATATTAACTTGCATCTTTTTTAACAGGATGGTTTCACGGAAATAGATATCTTTCCTTATTTAACACCCCTCCTACAATATGATCACCCGGAGAAAAGAGAAATGAAGAAGGAACAGTCTTTGGTAAAGAGGGAAAGCTTCAAAGCATAACCAAAACTCATTAATGAACTGGTTAACCAGATGTCACTAGTTTCTTTCTATCTCCCCTCAGATACACTGGAATCATAGTCCTTCTCTGTTTAATAACTTTAACTTGGCAAATGATTATTTACTTTAACTTCATCATTTTATTACAGATTGAAAAGTCCATTCATTATGGATGTCATTTGAGATATAGATCCATACACCTTTGCTTATTTTTGAATGTCCAGTTCCCTCCAAGGTATCTCAGCAAAACATGAAAATAAACTCTCCTGAACTTATCTCAAGTGTTATCTTCCTATAACAATGAGATCATCCTAGTGATGAAGTAAAGTATCTGCTCCCCTGAGAGTTCCTATTACTCATCCTAAAATTGTAGTTAGGTATCTCTCATGTCATATGGATGACAAGGTCTGAATCCATAAAATTGATAGAGTGAGAATGTCAATGTTTTAGTTTGTATTTATAGGCAATTAAGAAACATTTATAACTGAATGAAAAAATTAAGTTATTATTTTGTAGCTTTATTAGAATTTCTCAGATATTTGTAATTAAAATTAATTGATTATCCCAGAAGTTGATATAAAGCTATAGAATGTTAACCATAAGTAAAAATCATTATTTCATGATTGGTTACATGTGCTAAGTCATACATTTCTGCCCCTATCCATTATCTTTTTAGTCATTAGAGTAACATATGATTCTGTTAAGTCTAACCCTAAGGGATCTATACAATGGAGGCACATTTAGTCAATACACTAATTAAACAACCCTTTCAAGGTCATCTAATTTTCTCATAAATCATAGATAGACATCCTTATTGATTGTTATAGTGACAAGAGTGAGAGGGTGGGTAGGTTGGCAAGGCTTTGGGGGTGGGTGGGAAGGGTGATTAGAGAGCACAGTAATGAACAATAATGGTAGGCCATTAGAAAACAGATTATTGATTTTGATTATTAGAAGGCTTGACACAGCAGAGATATGCAATTATTCTTCAGTAAATAACTCAAAGAGCAAGTTATTTATTTACTCAATTTTAGTAAACTTGGCATAATACTACAACCACTATCTCTCCCTCTTTTCTCTGAGCTGATTTACTAGAGTGGACACTCTTTCCACCAATCCCTCTTTACCTTAGTAAAATGTCTATGTGATTTGCTATAGCTAAAAAGCAAATCATCACCTAAGAAAAACCTTCTAGTGATGAATTGTCCCATACTTCATAGTCCTCAGATTATAGACATGTAATCTCAAAGTTTTCCTGGCTTCCTAGGACATATAAAGGCAAGAATTGGTGGGCAGGGAGAGTCAATCTTATAATACAGATAGCAATAGAAGGCAGAGTCCGTTGCCATATGATCCAAAAGTGGGGACAGTGATAATGGGCATCAGTAGAACAGTGTGTAGCCTGACGACTGATTGCCTTATTCAAACATTGTGTCTACTCTACCCCACCTTTCAGGGGTCTGATATGCCTACCTGATAGAACCTGGAGAAGTCAAGGTTGATTTGGAGAGAAGGAAAACCTTCCCTCATTTCTTTCATGCACATTTCATTCCTTCTTGCTCCCTACTCAGTATCTTAACAAATGTAAGGCATACAATGTAACTACCACATAAATATGTGATTAATGTAATTATGAAGTAATGAAACATTTAGGAGTACCTAAATTTTATTGGTACTTTGCTCTCCTCTTTATCTTTCTTTTATAACCAAACTCCCAGAAAATAAAAGGAACCTGTACTCATTACCTCTATTTCCTAATCACTTCTCAACCCCTTGCAGTCTAAACTCACCACTTTCAATGAGACAGCTTTCTATGAGGTTAGCAATGATCTCTTAACTTCTCAATTCAAGAGCCTTTTCAAAATCTTCATTCAGATTGATCCCTCTCTAGCTTTTGAGACTGTTGACTACCCCTTCCTCCTGCAACTTTTAACGCCCTTGAGTTTTTATGACATTGCTCTCTTCTCATTCCCCTTTTATGTCTTTAACATCTCTTTCTCCATATCTACTACTGGATAGTCACATCACTCTCACCGTACATTGTACCCCAGGACCTTATCCTGACACCTCCTTTTCCTCCCTCTCTCCATTTTCTCTCTTGATGATCTCATCAGCTTTCATAGATTCAACCACAACTCTTTGGAGATGACACTCAAATCAACATATCCAGTTTTCATCTTTCCTTTGAGTTCTAGTCTTGTATAACTGCTTGACTATCTCACCCTAGATGTCCCCTAATAATATCAAGTTAATATGTCCAGAAGTGATCTTATTATCTTTTTCATTTATAAATGTTTTCTTGTTTTTTTTTAAATCATCACTGTCTAACATCCTCAATCTAATAGAGGAAGTATATTCAACAAAACAACATGGTAGACTGACAACGTAAGGCTTATTTTGAACTTAAACTATGGTTGATTACTTCTCAACTGAGGGAAGTAGCATATGTTGGAAAACCAACTCTTAAATGAAATTAAATGAAAATTAGTGATAACACTGATCAAAGCTCTTCTTCAATTTTTAGTTTTTTATATGAATTCAAATTTTGATTAAGCAAATTAGTACTTATGTTACCTTGAGCAAGTCACCTACACTTTCTCAGACTCTTTTTTTCTCTTCTATTAAATGATGGGTTTATGCACAGTGCTTGGCAAATAATTACCTTTAGTAAATATCTGAATGATTTACAAAATTGCCTCAGATGTTCCTTCCAATTTTAATTCTATCATTCTATGATATTTCTTGTTCTATGTCATTTTATAAAAGTTGTCACACATTTCTCTGAGTTTTTCATAATTTTGATTTCTTATAGTACAATAATATTCCATTACATTAATATGGTTTGTTTGCCCATCTGTTTCCTAATTCATAGATGCCTACATTATGTGTAGGTTTTTTAATATCAAAAAATTACTACTATAAATATTTGAGGATAATATGTAAATATACGATAGATAAGCATGCATTTATTATATATGTATACATTTGCACACATATGTAGGCATATATATATATGCATATTCAACAAGCATTTACTATATAGCATATGGATGGCCTACCATATGGGAATGTTTCAGCTAAGGTATACAGGCATTAGTTCAATAATCCATACATTTGATAAGATCATAATTTAACCAAGTGATGTGCGCACACACAGGGATTGAACAAAATAGGTACAAGGTAATTTTATGATACTTCCTGTAGCTGAAGGTACTTCAGTGGAATATTGAAGGAAGGCAGGAATTCTAAAAGGCAGAGGTGAGTCAGGAAGGCATTCTACATATGGGAAAGAACCAATGTAAATGTACATAGATATGGAAGATTGACAATGGAGCGTTCCATATTAAAAACATTAAGAAAGCCAGTCTAGCTCATCCATATGTGGGGTTGATAGGACTAATTAATGTACTAGGTAAGTGGGTGGGTTTGAGCCAGATTGTGAAAAGTTTTAAATGCTAAACAGAATAGTTTACAATTGATTCTAGGCAAAAAAAAAATAGGGAAACTCTGGAATTTATTGATTAGAGAACAGAAGTTCAGCCAATTTACAGTTCTGACTGCAGTGAAATATTTTGCAATCTTCACAGAAATCTGGCAACATTTACTTTGCTTTGGCTATCTTTGATGATCTAATGGGTATGAGGTAAACATTTTAAATCATTTGATTTATTTTCTCTTTGTAATGATTCTGAGCCTTCTTTCATATGGTTATCAGGTTTCAAAATTTTTTCTTTTTTTTTTTTTGTTTGCTATTGAACATCGGTTTTTTAAACTTTGAGTTCCAAATTCTCTCCCCTCTTCCCTTCCCACCCACTCTCCCAAAGAAGTCAAGCAATTCAGCATAGGCCACATGCCTATCATTATGTAAAACCCTTTCCACAATATTCATGGTGTGAAAGACTGACCATATTTTGCTCCTTCCTAACCTATCCCCCTTTATTGAATTTTCTCCCTTGACCCTGTCCCTTTTCAAAAGTGTTTGTTTTTGATTACCTCCTCCCCCTATCTGCCCTCCCTTCCATCATCACCCCTTTTTTATCTCCTTCCTCCTTCTTTCCTGTGGGGTAAGATACCCAATTGAATGTGTATGAAATTCCCTCCTCAGGTCAAATCCGATGACAGCAAGATTCACTCATTCCCCCTCACCTGCCCCCTCTTCCCTTCCTACAGAACTGCTTTTTCTTGCCACTTTTATGTGACATAATTTACCCCATTCTATCTCTCTGTTTCTCCCTCTCTCAATATATTCCTCTCTCATCCCTTAATTTGATTTTTTTTTAGATATCATCCCTTCATATTCAACTGACCCTGTGCCCTCTGTCTATATACATATACACATACATATATACATACATACATATATATATGTATATATATAATACATACACACATTATATATATACACATATATGTATATATAAATATATATATATATATATTTATATGTATACACATGCATATCCCCTTCAGCTACCCTAATAGTGAGATCTCATGAATCATATACATTATCTTTCCATGTAGGAAGGTAAACAAAACAGTTCAACTTTAGTAAGTCCCTTACGATTTCTTTTTCTTGTTTACCTTTTCATGCTTCTCTTGATTCTTGTGTTTGAAAGTCAAATTTTCTATTCACTTCTGGTTTTTCCAATGAGAAAGCAAGAAAGTCCTCCATTTTCTTGAAAACCCATATTCTTCCTTGTAGCATGATACTCAGTTTTGCTGGGTAGGTTATTCTTGGTTTTAATCTTAGCTCCATTGACCTCTGGAATTTCGTATTCCAAGCCCTTCGATCCCTTAGTGTAGAAGCTGCCAGATCTTGGATTATTCTGATTATTTTGCCACAACACTCAAATGGTTTCTTTCTGGATGCTTGTAGTATTTTCTCCTTGATCTGGGAGCTCTGGAATTTGGCAACAATGTTCCTGGGAGTTTTCTTTTTGGGATCTTTTTGAGGAGGCAATCTGTGGATTCTTTCAGGATCTATTTTACCCTCTGACTCTAGAATATCAGGGCAGTTCTCCTTGATAATTTCTTGAAAGATGATATCTAGGCTCTTCTTTTGATCATGGCTTTCAGGTAGTCCAAAAATTTTTAAATTATCTCTCCTGAATCTATTTTCCAGGTCAGTGGTTTTTCCAATGAGATATTTCACATTGTCTTCCAATTTTTCATTCCTTTGGTTCTGTTTTATAATATCTTGATTTCTCATCATGTCACTAGCTTCCACTTGCTCCAATCTAATTTTTAAGGTAGTATTTTCTAGAGTGGTCTTTTGGACCTCCTTTTCCATTTGGCTAATTCTGCCTTTCAAGGCATTCTTCTCCTCATTGGCTTTTTAAAGGTCTTTTGCCATTTGACTTTGTCTATTTTTTAAGGTGCTGTTTTCTTCAGTATTTTTTCCATATTTTTTGGGTCTCCTTTAGCAAGTCATTAACTTGTTTTTCATGGTTTTTGTGCATGTGCATTTTAGCTCTAGGGATCATTCTTTCGATGACTATTTTACCTTCTGGTTCTAGGACCTTAGAGAAGTTTTCCTTGATGATTTTTCAGAAGATACTGTCAAGGCTCTTTTTTCATCATGGCTTTCTGGTAGACCAATAATTCTTAGATTGTCTCTCCTGGATCTATTTTCCAGGTTAGTTATTTTTCCTATCAGATATTTCACATTTTCTTCTATTTTTTCATTCTTTACATTTTGTTTGACTACTTCTTGATTCCTCATAGAGCCATTAGCTTCCACTTGCTCAAGTTCTAATTTTTAATGAATTGCTGTCTTCATTTTCCTTTTGATTTTCCTTTTCCAATTGGTTGATTTTACCTTTCAGGGTGTCATTTCCTCTAATTAGATTCTGAATCTCCTTAGCCATTTTGCCAATTTTACTTTTTAAAGATTTGTTCTCATCAGTGATTTTCCATTTTTTTTCTTTTACCTCTCTAATTTTGTTTTTAAAATCCTGCTTTAGCTCTTCCAGGAATGCTTTTTGGGCTTGAGACCAGTTTACATTCCCTTTTGAGGTATCAGATGTGGGTATAGTGTCAATGCTGTCCTCTTCTGAACATGTGTTTTGATCTTCCCTGTCTCCATAAAAAGAATCAGTGTTCCTCATTTTTTTCATGTGCTTCATCATGTTGGTTAACTTTTCCTGGCTTTAAAGGGGATTTCTGCTTTTGTGGCACTCAGGGAGCTCTGTCTCAGGCTTCTTGTTTTGGGAATTGTCAGCCTAGTTATTGGGTTTGTGTGCTATGGCTTCCAGTTTACTGAGTTGGGCTGCGGGGGGAGTGAGTCATCTGGCTTCTGGAAGTCTCCTCTTCCCCGTGGGCTACTCTCCAATACATATGGTCTCAGCCATTGTCTGTGCTGATATGTCTGCCACTTCCCCCGACTGTGTGAAGGTACCTCTGGGATCCTGTTGTTGACCCTTGCTGTATTCACCATTCTGGAACTCAGGAACTCCCACTGTTTGGCTCCTGAAGCACTACTTCTGCCTCCTGTATTCCAGGGTTTTTCCCAGGGTATTATCTGGGTCAGGGAAGGAGTGATGAGATCCATTTACCTGGCCATCATGGCTCTCAGAAGTTCAAGAAGGCGAGTTTCAAATCTTTGGGCTGCAGGCCTCAGGAGTAGATGTCTCACAGCCACAGACACTGTGCTGCTGCCTCCTGTCACTTTTACAGACTCCTGTCCTGTTCTGGAAGGTCTGGGGATCTCTGCTGGTTTCCTGTGGTACAGCTTTCTCCCAGCCTAGCTCACTGGTTGGTTTCTGCAGCTGCTTCCATTTGGTGTGGTCTGGTGCAGCTCCGTATGCTGTGCTCTCCCAGCCTATAGATCTGTCCTGTCCACTTTGCAGACTCTCCTGGCTTGGAAATTTGCCCCACTCATTCTACCAGTGGCTTCTAACTCTCTCAAATCTGCTCAGATTCACTCTTTCAGAGGTATCTTACAGAACTTGTGAGAGAGCTCTGGTAATATGCTGTTTTCATGTTGCCATCTTGGCTCCACTCCTCTTCCCGTCACCTTTATAATCTTTAGCTATAAATAGCTAGCATTTTTCTTGTAATGGTGAAACAGTAGAAACCTTTTTAACAAAGTTAGGGACAATTTAAGGATTTTCATTGTTGAATAAAGAAACTAAAGATATGACATTAAGCTTGTACAATGTGTCAAGCATTGCTAAACATAAGTAGAAATAGATGACAGCCTCTGTTCTCAAGGAGTTCATACTCTAATTGGAGGAGACAGTACATGAAACAAAATTCAGCTTCAGGATGGATGAAAATTCCTAGAAATCTTAAATGTGTAGTAAAGGAGTAGATGATAATGCTCATAGGTCCTTAGGTTGCATTAATAGATCACATGACAATGTTGTGAGTGTGGAAAACATAAGCACAATATGTATTGTAAGGCCTAAAGTATCTTAGTATGCAGTAGCAGCAAAAAGTGGCAAGTCTGATCATCCTCTATCTCACTGGAAGATGATTTTGTCTTAACCAAGTAGTATGAACAGTCACAAAGGCTGGATGGGTTCTGAAAAGCCAGAGCCCATGACTGCAAGGAAATGGAAGGAAAGGAAATTCCTTTTGTTCATAGCAAGTTTTCTCATTCTTGCTAATTTGTTTGACATAACTCTAAAATAGTTAGCTATAACAATATGAAAAGAAGAAGGAGTTGAAGTATTTCATACTCATAATTAACTTGATTTTTATTATAGTGGTTTAGAGTATCCTAGAGACTGAATGAAAAATTAATGAAAACAATTGGACTTGAATCAAAATCTAAACTAAAACTACAATCATTTTGTAAGATAGGAAAAAAAATTAGAAATATCTAAACAATTTATAAAGTATCTGGGAATTAGCCTACCAATGAAAAAATAGGAATGAATTATCAGATCTTAAACTTTATATCATCAATTCTGTTCAGTAATAATTTTAAAAATGATAAAATTAACCAATGGGACAAACTAGGTAAACAAAATCCTGAAGAAATAAAACACAGCAGTCTAATTTTCAATAAACCAAGAACACAAATGACTGGTGGCAATACTCTATGCCTGAAAAGAATTTCTGAGAAACTGGAGATCAATTTCTTAGAAATTCAATTTTGAACATTATTTTAAGCCACATACTGTACCAAGTTCCAAATAGATAAATGGTCTACATGAAGGTCACATCACTATAAAAAGAGAGGGATAGAGAAAAAAAAAGTAGATACTTTAGAGATCTAGTAGTAAGGAGAAAAAATCTGAGGTAACAGACAAAGGTGATTACAAAAGACAAAACTGATAATTCTCACTGTACAAAATATAAAAGCTTCTCCATGAACAAAATCAACATAGTTAAATATAAAAGTAAGATGCTGTCTGTGAAAAATCTTTGAATCTGATATATCTGTTAAATGTCTGATATATAAGATATTTAGGGAATTTATATGAATGTATAAGACACAAATCCATTTCCCAGCAAATACATGGTCAGACAGTATGAAAAGGCATTTTTGGAAAGAAGAAATTGGAGGCAGAGCCAAGACAGCGGCTGGAAAGCAGGGCCTTGCATGAGCTCCCCACCAAGTCCCTCCAAAAACCTATAAAAAATGGCTCTGAATAAATTCTAGAACTGCAGAACCCACAAAATAGCAGACAGAAGCAGGACTACAGCCCAGAACAGCCTAGATGGTTGCTGGGTGAGGTCTATCGCTGGAGCCCAGCATGGGCCGCGGACCAACCAGACCAGGATCTGGGCAGAACAGGCCCTAGAGCCCTGAGTCAATGGGCTGTGGAAGTTACCAGACTTTTCAACCCACAAACACCAAAGACAACAGAGAAGAACAGCAGAACCCAAGGAGCAGCTGAGGGAAGCAGGGCTTCAGCCCAGGACAGCCTGGATGGTCGCTGGGTGAGGTCTATTGCCCACGGAGCTGGGAGCAGTGGTGAGTGGAGCCCAGCATGGGTGGTGGCAGGAGCAACCACAATGGGAGCTGTGCGGAAGAGGCCCTAGTGCCCGGAATCAGTGAGCTGTGGCAGTTACCAGACTTCTCAACCCACAAACACCAAAGACAACGGAGAAGGTTAATGGGAAAGGCTGCGGGAGTGGAAGGAGTTCACAGTTCGGCCACCCCCCCAGGGCAGGGGAGGTGGGGCAGCTACAGCTGCTGTTGCTTCTGGCCCCAGGCCTACGTGGTGGGAGGTATTAAGTGGCAGATCAGAGCAGGAGTGCACAGCCTGCGGAAGATTTAAGCCCAGTCTGGGTTGGGGGTGCTTGGGGAAGGAGGAGTGCTGGTGTGGCAGAGCTGGCGCATCTCACCCAAACGTGGAACATAGAACTCTTTAGTCTACAAGCAGTCATACCACACTGAAAAACTCAAGGGTCAAGTTAGCTGGTTGAGAATATGGCCAGGCAGCGAAAACACACCCAGATTCAGTCTCAGACTTTGGATTCTTTCTCTGGTGACAAAGAAGACCAAAACATACGGCCTAAAGAAGTCAACAAAGTACAAGAGCCTACACCAAAAGCCTCCAAGAAAAACATGAACTGGTCTCAGGCCATGGAAGAGCTCAAAAAGGATTTGGAAAAGCAAGTTAGAGAAGTAGAGGAAAAATTGGGAAGAGAAATGAGAAGGATGCGAGAAAACCATGAAAAACAAGTCAATGACTTGCTAAAGGAGACCCAAAAAAATACTGAAAAATACATTGAAGAAAACAACACCTTAAAAAATAGACTAACTCAAATGGCAAAAGAGCTCCAAAGAGCCAATGAGGACAAGAATGCCTTGAAAGGCAGAATTAGCCAAATGGAAAAGGAGGTCCAACAGACCACTGGAAAAAATACTACCTTAAAAATTAAATTGGAGCAAGTAGAAGCTAATGACTTTATGAGAAATCAAGATATCATAAAACAGAACCAAAGGAATGAAAAAGTGGAAGACAATGTGAAATATCTCATTGGAAAAACCACTGATCTGGAAAATAGATCCAGGAGAGATAATTTAAAAATTTTTGGACTACCTGAAAGCCATGATCAAAAAAAGAGCCTAGATATCATCTTTCAAGAAATTATCAAGGAGAACTGCCCTGATAATTCTAGAGCCACAGGGCAAAATAGAAATTGAAAGAATCCATCGATTGCCTCCTCAAATAGATCCCAAAAAGAAATCTCCTAGGAATATTGTCGCCAAATTCCAGAGCTCCCAGATCAAGGAGAAAATACTGCAAGCAGCCAGAAAGAAACCATTTGAGTATTGTGGAAACCCAATCAGAATAATCCAAGATTTGGCAGCTTCTATATTAAGAGATCGAAGGGCTTGGAATGTGATATTCCGGAGGTCAATGGAGCTAGGATTAAAACCTAGAATCACCTACCCAGCAAAACTGAGTATCATACTGCAAGGCAAAATATGGATTTTCAATGAAATAGAGGACTTTCAAGCTTTCTCAGTGAAAAGACCAGAGCTGAATAGAAAATTTGACTTTCGAACACAAGAATCAAGAGAAACATGAAAAGGTAAACAAGAAAAAGATATCATAAGGGACTTACTAAAGTCGAACTGTTTTGTTTACATTCCTACATAGAAAGATGATGTGATGATGTGTATGATTCATGAGACCTCAATATCATAGTAGCTGAAAGGAATATGCATATATATATATATGTGTGTATATATATATAGATATGAATGTGCATGTATGTATATATCTATGTGTATATATATATATATAAAGAGAGAGAGAGAGAGAAGACACAGGGTGAGTTGTAGATGAAGGGAAAATATCTAAAAGAAGTAAAATCAAGTTAAGGAATTAGAGAGGAATATATTGAGAGAGGGAGAAAGGGAGAGATAGAATGGGGTGGATTATCTCGCTTAAAGGTGGCAAGAGGAAGCAGTTCTGTGGGAGGAGGGGAGAGGGCACGTGAGGGGAGAGTGAGTGAATCTTGCTCTCATCAAATTTGGCCTGAGGAGGAAATACCATACATACTCAATTGGGTATCTTACCCCACAGGAAAGAAGAGGGAAGAAGATAAAAAAGGGAGGGATTATGGAGGTGAGGGCAGATGGGAGTGGAGGTAATCAAAAACAAACACTTTGGAAAGGGGACAGGGTCAAGGGAGAAAATTCAATAAAGGGGAATGGGTTGGGAAGGAGCAAAATATAGTTAGTCTTTCACAACATGAGTATTGTGGAAGGGTTATACATAACGATACACATGTGGCCTATGTTGAATTGCTTGACTTCTTTGGGAGAGTGGGTGGGAAGGGAAGAGGGGAGAGAATTTGGAACTCAAAGTTTTAAAAACATATGTTCAAAAACAAAAAAAAAAAGTTTTTGCATGCAACTAGAAAATTAGATACACAGGCAATAGGGCGTAGAAATTTATCTTGCCCTACAAGAAAGGAAGGGAAAAGGGGATGGGAGGGGAGTTGGGTGACAGAAGGGAAGGCTGAATGGGGAACAGAGCAACCAGAATATACATCATCTTGGAGTGGGGGGGGAGAGTAGAAATGGGGAGAAATTTTGTAATTCAAACTCTTGTGAAAATCAATGCTGAAAACTAAATATGTTAAATAAATAAATTTAAAAAAAAGAATTAGATTATTTAGTTTCCAACTAATTTTTAGCTTATTTTTACATGGTTCTTTGTTACAAATAATTCTTATTGCATCATGATCTGAAAAGTATGCTTTGACTACTTCTGCCTTTCTGCACTGCACTGTGAGGTTTTTATGCCCTAGTACAAGGTCAATTTTTGAGAATATGCCATGTATCACTGAGGAAAAAGTATATTCCTTTTTATCCCCATTCAGTTTTCTCCATTGGTCTATCATATCTGCCTTTTCTAAAATTCTATTCATCTCCTTAATTTTTTCTTGTTTATTTTGAGGATATATTTATCAAGTTCAGAGAGGGGGAGGATGAGGTCCCCCCCCCCCCAGTATGGTTTTGCTTTTTATTACTTCCTGTAACTCTTTTAACTTCTCCTCCAAGAATTTGCATGCTATACCACTTGGTGCATGTATATTAAATAATGATATTGCTTCATTGTTTATGGTGCCTCTTAGCAGGATATAGTGTCTTTCCTTATCTCTATAAAGTATATCTATCTTTGCTTTTGCTTTGTCTGAGATTAAGATCACTATTCCTGCTATTTTTTTACTTTAGCTGAAGCACAAGATATTCTACTCGAGCCTTTTACTTTTACTCTGTGTGTATCCCCCCTTTTCAAATATGTTTCTTGTAAACAGCATATTGTAGGATTATGATTTTTAATCCATTCTGCCATTCACCTCCATTTTATGGGAGAGTTCATCCCATTCACATTCACAGTTATGATTACAACCTGTATCTTTTTCTCCATACTGTCCCCCCCCCATTTATGCTTTTCTTTCTCCCTTCTCCCTTCCACTCCTCAAAAGTTTTGCTTTTGACAACTACCTTCTTCAATTTACCCTCCCTCTTGATTCTCCTCCCTTATTTTTCTCTTTTCCCCTTGCTACTCTTTCCCTCCTTTCTGACCACTCTCTCCCCTTTTCTTTCCCCTCTCCTCTCCTACTGCCTGTAGGACAAGTTTGATTTCTGTACTTATCAGAGTATGCTATTCTCTTCTTCAACCAAATCTGATGAGAATAAAGGTCATATACTACTCTTCTCCCTCCTTTCCCTCTACTATAATATATTTTTGTGCTTCTTCATGTGATGTAATTTACCCTTTTCTATGACCTTCTTACCTCTTCTCCCAGAACCATCCTTTTATATATCTTAATTATGTTTTTTATCATTTTATCAGTTATTTTATACTGACACCCATAGTCTATGTGTATCCCTTTCAATTGTCATAGTAATTGTACTATTCACAAGATTGACATATATATGTATATATATATATATATATATACATACATGTATACATATATATCACATATATAAAACAATATATAAGTATGTAAACAATTTGCCCTTATTGATTAACTAGGTTTGTGGGGGATTTTTCCCCCTGTTTACCTTTTTATGTCTCTCTTCAGTTTTGTATTTCAAGATATATTTTCCATTGAGCTCTGGCCTTCTCATCAGGAAGGTCTGGAATTCCCTTATCACATTGAATGTCCATTCCCTTCTTCTCTGGAAAATTATGCTCAATTTTGTTGGGTGGTTGATCCTTTGTTGTAGTCCAAGCTCTTTGCCTTTTGGGAATATCATATTCCAATTTCTCTTGTCATTTAATGTAGAAAGTGCAATATCCTGCATAACCCTGACTGTAGTTCCACAATATTTGAATTGTTTCTTTTTGGCTGCTTGCAGTATTTTCTCCTTGACTAGATAATTCTGAAATTTGGCTATAATATTTCTTGGAATTTTCAATTTGGATCCCTTTTAGGGATTCTGTTTTTGGTGTTTGTGGGTTGAGAAGTCTGGTAACAGCTGCAGCTCACTGATTGAGGGCGCTAGGGCCCGCTGTGCCCGGCTCCTGGTCTGGTTGGTCTGAGCAGCTCATGCTGGGCTCTGCTCTACTCCACTTCCAGCTCCCAGCTCCCAGCTCCCAGCTCCCAGCTCCATGTGGGATAGACCTCACCCACAGACCATCCAGACTGTCCCGGGCTGGAGCCCTGCTTCCCTCTGCTGTTTTGCGAGTTCTGCAGTTCTAGAATTGGTTCAGAGCCATTTTTTATAGGTTTTTGGAGGGACTCGGCAGGGAGCTTACTGCTTTCCAGCGGCCATCTTGGCTCCCTAAATAATCTAATTCTAAAGAATGGGTGGGCCAAAGAACAAATCAGAGAAACAATTAATAACTTCATTCAAGAGAATGACAATAATGAGACAACATACCAAAACTTACGGGATGAAGCAAAAACATTTCTTAGGGGAAGTTTTATATTTCCAAATGCTTACATGAATAAAATAGAGAAAAGGGGGATCAATGAATTGGGCATAGAACTGAAAAAGCTAGAAAAAGAACAATTTGAAAATCCCCAATTAGATACCAAATTAGAAATATTGAAAATCAAAGGAGAGATTAATAAAATTGAAATCAATAAAACTATTGAACTAATAAATAAAACTAAGAGCTGGTTTTAAGGAAAAACCAATAAAATTGATAAAACCTTGGTCAATTTGATTAAGGAAAAGAAAGAAGAAAACCAAATTACCAAGTATCCAAATTGAAAAGAGTGAATTCACCTCCAATGAAGAGGAAATTAAAATGAATATTAGGAATTATTTTGCCCAATTGTATACCCATGAATTTGAACAACCTTAAGGATATGGATGAATATTTACAAAAATACAAATTACCCAGGTTAACAGAAAAGGAAATAAATTACCTAAATAACCCCATCTGAGAAAAAGAAATTGAGCAAGCCATCAGTGAACTCCCTAGGAAAAAAATCTGCGGGGCCACATGGTTTTACATGTGAATTCTATCAAACATTTAAAGAACAATTAATTCCTATACTTTATAGACTCTGGGAAAATAGGTGAAGAAGTCCTACCAAATTCTTTTTATGACACAAATATGGTCTTAATACCCAAACCAGGAAGAGTCAAAACAGGGAAAGAAAATTATAGAACAATCTCCCTAATAAATATTGATGCAAAAATTTTAAATAAAATATTAGCAAAAAGTTTGCAGCAAATTATCCTGAGGCTAATACACTATGACTAAATTTGACAGACTTGGTTCTTCTCAGCAAACAAGGCTCAAAGACAGCTCCAAAGGACTCATGATGGAAAAAGCTATGTACATCCAAAGAAAGAACTATGGAGTCTGAAGGCAGATTGAGACAAACTATTTGCTCTCTTTTTTTTTCTCTTCTTTTTGATTTTGTTTCTTCTCTCTCATGTTTCATTCCTTTGGTCATAAGTCTTCTATACAACTTGATTATTGTGTAAATAAGTTTAATGCAAAGTCATATATAGAATTCATATCAGACAACATGCCCTCTTGGGAGGGGGTGGAGTTAGGAAGAGAGTGAAGGGAAGAAAATTTGAAACTCAAGAACATGTAGAACTGAGTAATAAAAGACTGGCGGTGGCACATTTAGTCCTGACACTTCGCAGGATTTTTAGCAAATGAAAAAAAATCCATTACTTTCACATACCACAACTTTTTCAGCCATTTACCAATTTATGGGTGTCCCCTCAATTTTCCTTTCTTTGCCATCATAAAAAGAGCTTCTATAAATATTTTTATGCATCTGGGTCCTTTCCCCCTTTTCATACTCTCTTTGCAATACAGACCTAATAGTGGTATTGCTGCATCAAAGGGCATGCACAGTTTTATAGCTCTTTGGGCATAATGGCAAATTGCTCTCCAGAATGGGTGGATCAGTTCACAACTCCACCAATGCTGGAAAATAATTATTTTTTTCTATGAAATGTCCCCTGCCCCACCCATTATTTAAGATACCATTAGGTTCCATTTACATCTATATAATTTCCTCCTATTTCCTTTATATTTTGAGATTTCATTATCTTATCATCTGCAATTATTTTACTACATTTTCCTTTTTACAATATCTGCATTTTTATATCTGTTAATGATTCCTTTATACCTTAAGCACACAATCCTCTTCATCATGCCAAGGATATACTCTCTCCTCACCTCAAGCATCTAGAATTCCTGGTACCCCTCAAAGTTCAACTCAGATGGCATGCCTTCCTTTCTGGATGCCTTTCAGAACTCCTTCCAAGTTCTCAGTGGCTCTCTGCTCCAGTGGATGCAAATCTATTTTTTTTTTAATCTGTGCCTATGTTGTATTACCACAGCAGAATCTAAGGTCTTGCCAGCAGGAATTGTTTCATTCATCTAGCACTATGCTTCACATACAGTAGGCACTTAGCAAATGTTTGATTATTAAATTGGTTTATTTGAAAAGAAAAAGTATGAGTTATTTGAAACTCTTGTATTGGAAGATCATGCTACTTAAAGTGCTGCAATTTTTATTTGTGGGTGTGACAGAAGAAGTCATGTGATTCCCATGCCTCTTCATCTTTATAAACACTGTCCTGTGGCTGGTATCTACTGGTTTTGCTAAATGAAGTTTGTGGAAGTGTGTTTTTGCCATGCCATCTGCCTCATATCTTAGATAAAAAAGATTTTTAAAGTGCCATATTAATAAATAATTATAGAAGAAATTAATGCCATATGCATTTCAAAGAAGCAAAAATTGGCCTTACTGTAATTTCTCTTGTCTGCTTCTGACCAATCCAGAGGTGAGCTGGTATAAAATCCAGTGTGCTGGCAATCTCAATTACACTAAATTCTCTGTTTAAGTGCTAGTTGACCTCTTTCCCCTCTTCTTCCACTCCATTAATTTACATTTTCATCTAAAAAGCAATTTTTGCAACATATAAGATGAAAAATGTGGTTTTTCTCCTTCAAGATCTATTTTGTGGCTTGAGAAACAGGCTGGTCTCATTTTAAAAGGGGTTTTTTACTGCTCACAGGGCTGACTTTCAAATGTAAATGCCAAGTTATGTTCAACATGTACATTGAAGTTAATGCTAAAAACTAGGCAGGATTCCAGTAAAAATGCAACGCTGACCTATCATGTTGCTGAGTAAAATACATTTTGTCAGATCCTCTATTTCTGTTTTCCAAGACAATGTTCCCCCAAATTAAAATAAAATAGGACTTTTTTTTTCATCTGACATGTGTGGAGGTGATTTTGTTGTAGAATAGAATATGGTTGCAGAAAAGGAAAGAAGTCAGTATAAGGCAATAAGGATGTAATAGTGTATACTTTATAGTAAAAATCACTGAAATTCTTGTGAATTCTAAAGACTAAATTCTAAGACTAAAGGTACTACCTTTATTGTTTTGCACAAATGTACCAAAAATGTATATAATTCCTTTATTCATTCAGTAAAATAAGTATTGAGGGAGACACAGAGATGTATAAAGTTGAATTAAACATAATGAAATATGTTAAACGCCAATTATCGGTTTACGTTAGGCAATTAGGTGGCAGAGTGGATAAAATACTGGACCTGGATTCAGGAAGAATTGAATTTGAATCTGTATCAGACACGTTTTGTCCTTATGGCCATGGGCAAATCACTTAAACTGTCTGCCACAGGTTCATCGTCTATAAAATACTAAAAGTAACAACACCTATCTCCCAGGGTTATTGTGAACCAGGTATGATGCACATTCATATAACTTAGTATTCTGAGAGCCACCATATTAGGGAAGAATGACACTGAGCAAAGAATAGCTCACTCTGAAAGAAATAAATCTCTACTAGAATCCGCATTTCCCTCTTTAACTCCCTCCTGTATAACAAATATTCAATAAGAAACAAATGAAAGTTAGTTAAACTTTATCGAGACAAAAATCATTTAAAAATACAAACAATAGGGTGTAAAGAAGTAGGAAACTCTGAAATCATAAGTGATACCTACTGTGTAGGAAGCACTGGCAGAGGTAGGGTTGGGTAAGGTGGAGAGGATAAAGAATTAATTTACTGTGTTCCAGAAGCAGAGAGGTAGGCTTAGTCAGTTAAATAGTAAGCATGTCAATGAACCAGCCCTGGGTCCAGCTGCTCATCATCATAATTGTAATGGATAAGAGAGTCTTTCTATCACAATTGGTTCCCATTGCTAAATTTAGAGAATATCTCTTGCCTGTTCTGTACTACCCCTGAGCTGATTCTATAGAAAGGTGCCCACTCTGTGGTTGTTACTGCTACATGGCAAAATCCAGAACTGTAGCTATTGAGAAGGTCACTCAATCAATTAACATGTATTAATTCAATCAAGAAGTATTTGTAAAGTACCTGCTATTTGTCTGGCTTTGTACCATGTGTTGACAGCCAGTTCCACTGCTGCCTTCCCTTCTAGCAGTTATAACTAGGCACAGTTTGTGGGCTTTCCAAATCTTGCTCACTTGTTTAAAACCACTTGCTACTCATCTATAGTTTAACCTACTTGGTCTATGAGGTCTTCAGCTCCATATAGTTTTGCCCACAGGGAGAGGCTGTACATTCTTTCCTAGAGTGTGGGATTCTGTAATCACCTGCACAGGCAGTGGAGTGACACAGTAATGGAAATATAAGTTGAAACAATGTTGTTGAGACCTTTTAATATCAAACTAAGTGTTATGGACATAGTTGACTAACCTATTCAGAATGATTGAATATTGTGGTACAATGGGCTGCCATGATCTTGTGTGCCAGGCATGCCAACATAATATCAATATGTTACTTTGTTTAGAGGGAGAAGAGATCATAATTGGGGAAACATTAAAAAGACATTGCAATTGTACAAGTGAGAAGTGATAACACTAGGACTTAAATTGTTGCCAGTGAAAGTCTAAGGAAGGGGACAGACATGAGATATTGCTGAAATAAAATGCACTGCATGTGACACCAGGATGTAAGAGACAACGAAGAGGGAGGAGTAGATCACTCTTAGATTTCAAGCCTAGGTGATTAGGAGAATAGTGGAGGCATTAAAAAATGAGGAAGAATAGATTTTAGATTGAAGCAGACAGTTTGAGCTTTAAGGATTGGTGGAAAACCCAAATGGAAATGTATAATAAGTATTTGGCAATTCAAATTGGCAATTTGGCAATACAAATTATATGTGAAGTTAGGATGGGACCAAAACTTTGGAAAGGCTCTACAGTTAAATAAGGTTAGGAGTAGATGAGATTACTAAATCATAGACAGTTAAAAAGAAAGAAAGGAAAATTCCAGCTACACATGAATCACAGATTGTGTGTATATGCATGCACTACAGATATTTTGCTATATATACAAACCTTTGGGTCATTACTTTGTTAATGTTTGCATATAAGTTCCTTGTGAGTAGGGATTGTTTAATACCTCATGTTTTTATTCCCAGCACATAGCCCACATAAAAACATATAGTATTCACCACACACAGACACAACACATTAATTGGATTTACAAATAATACACCTGAGAAAGGACAAAGAGCCAAAGGAAAGAGATAGAAGTTAGAAACATTTGGAAAAGCATAGCAAAAGGAAAAATGTTAGAATAGGATAAAATAATATATTCATCAAAATCTACTTTGAAAGTTGCATTTTTAGTATGGCAGAGAACTACAATATTGCTAAAAAAACATGGGTTTAAGACTCATCTTTGATATATGTTGTCTGTGTTACCCTTAGCAAGTAATAGAATCCCTCATTGTATTAGGCTTCTTTGTAAGACACTAAGGTGGAGGGAAGGTGTCAATCTCCATTAATAAAGAGAATTTCTTCACCCAGGGATTCACTATGTGAATGAAATCAGAGGTCTAGTGTTGTCATATTCTGCAGGTGTGTTCATTCAAAAGTCATTTCAAATGAAGCGCTGAATAAGCTGAAAGCAATATTAATTGTAATAGATGAGGGAAAATAAACTAAGATAATTTTGTGTTACTGATTACAATTCACATAGTAAAGGTGGTGAATGGTTGAAGGGGAGCTCAAAGAGTTCACCCCATATAGTAAAGAAGGAAGAGTGATGTGGAAAAATGTAAGCTTAACTGCATTATCTGAAATACAACAAAGCAAACTATCAGCAGGGATGAGTTTTAAGTCATGACATCATTATTCTAGGCTGTCTTGTGGGACAGAGTTGTTTCTATTTTATTGCTGGTATTGATATTTGTTCAAGTGTCCAGACAGTATATGAGCATTATGAAAACAAAAAAAAACAAATTTTACAAATGTGATTTGAATGAACCAAAATGAATAAACAAAGAATAAATAACAGAGGAGTATATTTGTAGATTTTATATGTCTTCTCAAGAGAAACAATTACTGTCAATGTTTATATTTTATGACCAAATTTACAGGAAATGTGTAAAAAGCTATCCAGATTCATAATTCAAGCTGTATCTCGCACGCTTCTTCACTAACTCTTCTCATTCATCAAATTAACTAAACATACATTTAAAACATTCATACTAAATTCAAAGTACTATACTAGGCACTAAAGATACAAAGACAAAAATTCAAATAGTTTCTGCACAAACGGGGTGGAGACAAGATGGCAGCTGGTAAGCAGGGACTAGTGTGAGCTCTGTACTGAGTCCCTCCAAAAACCTATAAAAATGGCTCAGAACCAATTCTAGAATGGCAGAACCCACAGAACAGCAGAGGGAAGCAGGGCTCCAGCCCAGCACAGCCTGGATGGTCTCTGGGTGAGGTCTATCCCACATGGAGCTGGGAGCTGGGAGCTGGGAATGGAGTGGAGCAGAGCGCAGCCTGAGCAGCGTGGAACAACCAAACTTGGAGTCGGGTGAATGGGGCCCCTAGCACCCTGAATATGTGAGCTATGGCAGTTACCTGACTCCTCAACCCACAAACACCAAAGACAGTGGAGAAGGTTAGTGGGAAAAGCTGCGGGAGTGGAAGGAGTTTGTGGTTCAGCTTCCAGCCCCGGGGGCAGCGGAGGTGGGGGAGCTACAGTTGCTGCTGCTTCTGGCCCCAGGCCCACCTGGTGGGAGGAATTAAGTGGCGGATCAGAGTAGGGGTGCACAGCCTGCTGAAGATCTAAGCCCAGCCTGGGCTGGGGGTTCATGGGGAAGGAGTAGTGCGGGTCTGACAGAGCTGGCACCTCCCCCCCAAACGTGGAACATAGAACTCTGTAGTCTACAAGCAGTCATAACCCACTGAAAAACTCAAGGGTCAAGTTAGTTGGTTGGGAATATGGCCAGGCAGTGAGAGCACACCCAGATTCAGTCTCAGACTTTGGATTCTTTCTTTGGTGACAAAGAAGACCAAAACATACAGACTAAAGAAGACAACAAAGTCATAGAGCCTACAACAAAAGCCTCCAAGTAAAACATGAACTGGTCCCAGGCCATGGAAGAGCTCAAAAAAGATTTGGAAAAGCAAGTTAGAGAAGTAGAGGAAAAATTGGGAAGAGAAATGAGAAGGATGTGAGAAAACCATGAAAAACAAGTTAATGACTTGCTAAAAGAGACCCAAAAAAATACTGAAAAATACACTGAAGAAAACAACACCTTAAAAAATAGATTAACTCAAATGACAAAAGAGCTCCAAAAAGCCAATGAGGAGAAGAATGCCTTGAAAGGCAGAATTAGCCAAATGGAAAAGGAGGTCCAAAAGACCACTGAAGAAAATACTACTTTAAAAATTAGATTGGAGCAAGTGGAAGCTAGTGACTTTATGAGAAATCAAGATATTATAAAACAGAACCAGAGGAATGAAAAAATGGAAGACAATGTGAAATATCTCCTTGGAAAAACCACTGACCTGGCAAATGGATCCAGGAGAGGTAATTTAAAAATTATTGGACTACCTGAAAGCCAGGATCAAAAAAAGAGCCTAGATACCATCTTTCAGGAAATTATCAAGGAGAACTGCCCTGATATTCTAGAGCCACAGGGCAAAATAGAAATTGAAAGAATCCATTGATCATCTCCCCAAATAGATCCCAAAAAGAAATCTCCTAGGAATATTGTTGCCAAATTCCAGAGCTCCCAGATCAAGGAGAAAATACTGCAAGCAGCCAGAAAGAAACAATTTGAGTATTGTGGAAACCCAATCAGAATAACCCAAGATCTGGCAGCTTCTACATTAAGAGATCGAAGGGCTTGGAATGTGATATTCTGGAGGTCAATGGAGCTAGGATTAAAACCTAGAATCACCTACCCAGCAAAACTGAGTATCATGCTGCAAGGCAAAATATGGATTTTCAATAAAATAGAGGACTTTCAAGCTTTCTCAGTGAAAAGACCAGAACTGAATAGAAAATTTGACTTTCAAACACAAGAATCAAGAGAAGCATGAAAAGGTAATCAAGAAACAGAAATTGCAAGGGACTTACTAAAGTTGAACTGTTTTGTTTACATTCCTACATGGAAAGATGACATGTATGATTCATGATACCTCAGAATCAGGGTAGCTGAAGGGAATATGCATATATATATATATGTTTATGTATATATATAAGTGAATGTGTATGTATGTATATATCTATGTGTATATGTGTGTATGTGTATGTATGTGTGTGTGTGTATATATATATATATGTATATATATATACATATATATATATATGTAAAAGAGAGAGAGCAGACACAGGGTGAGTTGAAGATGAAGGGAAAATATCTAAAACAAATAAAATGAAATTAAGGGATGAGAGAGCAACATACTGAGAGAGGGAGATAGGGAGAGATAGAATGGGGTGGATTATCTCGCATAAAGGTGGCAAGAGGAAGAAGTTCTGTGGGAGCAGGGGAGAGGGCAGGTGAGGGGGGAATGAGTGAACCTTGCTCTCATCAGATTTGGCCTGAGGAGGGAATACCATACATACTCTGTTGGGTATCTTACCCCACAGGAAAGAAGAGGGAGGAAGATAAAAAAAAAAATAAAAGGGGGGGGATGATGGAGGGGAGGGCAGATGGGGGTGGAGGTAATCAAAACAAACACTTTGGAAAGGGGACAGGGTCAAGGGAGAAAATTCAATAAAGCGGGATGGGTTGGGAAGGAGCAAAATGTAGTTAGTCTTTCCCAACATGAGTATTGTGGAAAGGTTATACATAATGATACACATGGGGCCTAGGTTGAATTGCTCAACTTCTTAGGGAGGGTGGGTGGGAAGGGAAGAGGGGAGAGAATTTGGAACTCAAAGTTTTAAAAACATATGTTCAAAAACAAAAAAAAAAAACATTTTTGCATGCAACTAAAAAATAAGATATACAGGCAATGGGGCGTAAAAATTTATCTTGCCCTACAATAAAGGAAGGGAAAAGAGGATGAGAGGGGAGGGAGGTGATAGAGGGGAGGGCTGACTGGGGAACAGGGCAACCAGAATATATGCCATCTTGGAGTGGGGGGGAGGGTAGAAATGGGGAGAAAATTTGTAATTCAAACTGTTGTGAAAATCAATGCTGAAAACTAAATATGTTAAATAAATAAATTTAAATTAAAAAAAAAAAGAACAGTAGTTCTTAAAACTTTTTGGTCTTAAACATACTGGAGGACCACAAAGAACTGTTGGTTATGTGGGCTATATCTATAAATATTTATCTCATTAAAATTAAAACTGACAAATATTTAAAAAAATAGTTTCTGCGTGCAATAATCCTATGATCTACCATTGAAAATGGATGAAAGAATAATACATACACAGATACACAAAATAAATACCAGTAATAACAGCAATATTAATTATAATAAAAATTCTGCAACACTTTGATCATTACAGAGAATTAACCATAGCTTCATAAATTTAGACTTGAAGTGATGTTAGTATAATATATCACCTCATTGGATGTTCACAACAACTCTTTGAAGTATATACTATTATCCATTTCACTGAAGTAGAAACTGAACCTGAGAGGGTTAATGATTTGCTCATTGCTATAATCCCAATAACTGGGGCAGGAGAGCATCATCTGAACTTAGATCTTCTTGATTCCAGGACCAGCAATCTATCTACCATATCAAATATTATTATTATCATTGCCACTACTAATAGTTATTAGTGGAAGGAAAAGTAGTAGTAGGAGGAGTAAATTATATTTACAATATAAATCCAAATTCATTTCAGTTTATGTTTGTGTACATGAGAGAGAGAGAGAGACAGACAGGCAGACAGACACTCACATTCCCACAAGGGTGATTCCCTCTAATAGGCCTGATTTTTATTCTACAATTCTAAATCTGGAATACTCCATTATTGGACTCACTTGTGCATGTACGTGTATGTACTGTGTGTGTGTGTGTGTGCTTGTGTGTGTGTGTGTGTGTGTGTGTGTGTGTGTGTGCGCGTGTGTGCTGTTTTGTACTAAATTATAGAGGGTTCTGACCTGCCATAGAAGAGAATACCCTCTCAAATTAAGTTAAAGGCCTAGAATCATCTGCTTTCTTGGCACTTCCCCTTACAAAATATTGTTTTTAAACAATAATAATGATGATAGTAATGGCAACTCACATTTATATAATGCTGTAAGGTTTGTAAAGTGCTATTTCTCCCAACAGCTGTGTAAGGCAAGTAATACAAACTTTAGTAGGTAATTTTCCACAATGTTGATAAACTGAGGGACAGAAAGATTAAATGACTTTCCTGATTTACAAAGCTATTGTCTCTTGACAGTTAACTGGATGAAAATATGCTTGATGGAGTAACCATATTTATTAACCTTTGTTTTCTCCCATCACGGAGCCCAGTGTTTGTATAAAAAATGTTTGTTGAATGTACAAATTTGAAAAATGCATTCATCTAGTTCAATTCAAATCACCAAATGCACATAATACATCTAATGTTTGTGAACCAGTATAATCCAATTTAACATACATTTAATAAGTGTTTACTTAATGTGAAAGGCATTTTGTTGGAAGGCAACAAAACAAGGTTGGAAAAAAGGAAGCATTCCTTTTCCTCAAGGAATTTACATGTTGTTAGAAAGTAGGGGGATGGGGCAAAATACAACATTTTCACAGAAAAGAAAATACACACCACATACAAAGACATTTCAAGAGGGAGAAAGAACTAAAAAGCAGAGGAATCAATAAAAGACATGTATAGGAAGTATTAGCAATAGTTCACTTATTGAGGTTAATATGAATATTTAAATATTCACTTCCTGGGGGCAGAGCCAAGATGGCGGCTGATAAGCACGGACTAGAGTGAGCTACATACCCGAGTCCCTCCAAAAACCTATAAAAATGGCTCTGAACCAATTCTAGAACGGCAGAATGCACAGAACAGCAGAGGGAAGCAGGGCTCCAGCCCAGGACAGCCTGGATGGTCTCTGGGTGAGGTCTATTCCACATGAGGCTGGGAGCTGGGGTCTGGGAACGGAGTGGAGCGGAGCCCAGCCTGAGTGGCGTGGACGATTCAGACCAGAGGCCGGGCGGAGGGGGCCCTAGCGCCCTGAATACGTGAGCTGCAGCAGTTACCAGACCCCTCGACCCACAAACACCAAAGACTGCGGAGAAGGTTAGTGGGAAAAGCTGCGGGAGTGGAAGGAGTTCACCATTCGGCTTCCAGCCCCGGGGGCAGCGGAGGTGGGGCAGCTACAGCTGTTGTTACTTCCAGCTCCAGGCCCACCTGGTGGGAGGAATTAAGTGGCGGATCAGAGCAGGAGTGCAACAGCCTGCTGAAGATCTAAGCCCAGTCTGGACTGGGGGTCCTTGGGGAAGGAGGAGTGTGGCTCTGACAGAGCTGGCACCTCCCCCCCAAACGTAGAACATAGAACTCGTTAGTCTACAAGCAGTCATAACCCACTGAAAAACTCAAGGGTCAAGTTAGTTGGTTGGGAATATGGCCAGGCAGTGAAAACACACCCAGATTCAGTCGCAGACTTTGGATTCTTTCTTTGGTGACAAAGAAGACCAAAACATACAGACTAAAGAAGACAACAAAGTCATAGAGCCTACAACCAAAGCCTCCAAGAAAAACATGAACTGGCCCCAGGCCATAGAAGAACTCAAAAAGGATTTGGAAAAGCAAGTTAGAGAAGTAGAGGAAAAATTGGGAAGAGAAATGAGAAGGATGCGAGAAAACCATGAAAAACAAGTCAATGACTTGCTAAAAGAGACCCAAAAAAATACTGAAAAATACACTGAAGAAAACAACACCTTAAAAAATAGATTAACTCAAATGGCAAAAGAGCTCCAAAAAGCCAATGAGGAGAAGAATGCCTTGAAAGGCAGAATTAGCCAAATGGAAAAGGAGGTCCAAAAGACCACTGAAGAAAATACTACTTTAAAAATTAGATTGGAGCAAGTGGAAGCTAGTGACTTGATGAGAAATCAGGATATTATAAAACAGAACCAGAGGAATGAAAAAATGGAAGACAATGTGAAATATCTCCTTGGAAAAACCACTGACCTGGAAAATAGATCCAGGAGAGATAATTTAAAAATTATTGGACTACCTGAAAGCCAGGATCAAAAAAAGAGCCTAGATACCATCTTTCAGGAAATTATCAAGGAGAACTGCCCTGATATTCTAGAGCCACAGGGCAAAATAGAAATTGAAAGAATCCATCGATCGCCTCCTCAAATAGATCTCAAAAAGAAATCTCCTAGGAATATTGTTGCCAAATTCCAGAGCTCCCAGATCAAGGAGAAAATACTGCAAGCAGCCAGAAAGAAACTATTTGAGTATTGTGGAAACCCAATCAGAATAACCCAAGATCTGGCAGCTTCTACCTTAAGAGATCGAAGGGCTTGGAATGCGATATTCCGGAGGTCAATGGAGCTAGGATTAAAACCTAGAATCACCTACCCAGCAAAACTGAGTATCATGCTGCAAGGCAAAATATGGATTTTCAATAAAATAGAGGACTTTCAAGCTTTCTCAGTGAAAAGACCAGAACTGAATAGAAAATTTGACTTTCAAACACAAGAATCAAGAGAAGCATGAAAAGGTAATCAAGAAACAGAAATTGCAAGGGACTTACTAAAGTTGAACTGTTTTGTTTACATTCCTACATGGAAAGTATGATTCCTACATGGATGAGTATGATTCATGAGACCTCAGTATTAGGGTAGTTGAAGGGAATATGCATATATGTATATATATATGTATATATATATGTATATATGTTTATGTATATATATAAGTGAATGTGTATGTATGTATATATCTATGTGTATATGTATGTATGTGTATATATATATGTGTTTATATATATATATATATATATATATATATATATATATGTAAAAGAGAGAGAGCAGACACAGAGTGAGTTGAAGATGAAGGGAAGATATCTAAAAGAAATAAAATGAAATTAAGGGATGAGAGAGTAATATACTGAGAGAGGGAGATATGGAGAGATAGAATGGGGTGGATTATCTCGCATAAAGGTGGCAAGAGGAAGCAGTTCTATGGGAGGAGGGGAGAGGGCAGGTGAGGGAGGAATGAGTGAACCTTGCTCTCATCAGATCTGGCCTGAGGGGGAATACCATACATACTCTGTTGGGTATCTTACCCCACAGGAAAGAAGAGGGAGGAAGATAAAAAAAAAATAATAAAAGGCGGGGGGATGATGGAGGGGAGGGCAGATGGGGGTGGAGGTAATCAAAACAAACACTTTGGAAACTGGACAGGGTCAAGGGAGAAAATTCAATAAAGCGAGATGGGTTGGGAAGGAGCAAAATGTAGTTAGCCTTTCACAACATGAGTATTGTGAAAGGGTTATACATAATAATACATGTGTGGCCTAGGTTGAATTGCTCAACTTCTTAGGGAGGGTGGGTGGGAAGGGAAGAGGGAAGAATTTGGAACTCAAAGTGTTAAAATCAGATGTTCAAAAACAAAAAATTTTTGTATGCAACTAAAAAATAAGATACACAGGCAATGGGCGTAGAAATTTATCTTGCCCTACAAGAAAGGAAGGGAAAAGGGGATGAGAGGGGAGGGGGGTGATAGAGGGGAGGGCTGACTGGGGAACAGGGCAACCAGAATATAAGCCATCTTGGAGTGGGGGGGAGGGTAGAAATGGGGAGAAAATTTGTAATTCAAAATGTTGTGAAAATCAATGCTGAAAACCAAATATGTTAAATAAATAAATTGCATTTAAAAAAAAAAGTGTATATATACTCTGAGGGTAGCCATTAAGCTAGAACTCTGAGAACTGCAGAAGAGGTTTTGCTTGGGTCTCACTCACTGGAAGAGTGTCCTGTGATTTGACAAGACAAGACTCTGGGCAGCTGTTAAGGAGCCCACCCCCGCTTTGAAAAACCCAGATTTTGGTGCTTCTCTCTCTGGTAACTATGTATGTAATGTCTTGGACAGACAGCTAGAGGCCTGTCTGCTGATTTGTGTTATTTTGCCCTGTTTATATAATTTCTGCTTATAATTTCTGTTTGTGTTTTCTCTGAAGTTCAAGGTGCTGACTTTTCCCTCTGAACTAAGTGAATGACGTATGTATATTTAACTAAAGTAAGAATGTAAAACCTTTAAAGTTGCTTTCTTTAGAAAAGGAGATCAATAAACCTGTTCTAGGAGCCTTCCTGTGTGCTGCTAGTAGTGGCAAGTAACACTGTTATCACACTTGTATATTGATAGCATTAAATAAGACTTTCCCACAGTCAAACCATAAAAAAAAAAATATTCACTTCCTCCTCAGAAAAAAAACATTTAAATTTCTAAAAAGAACTCTAAAATTTACAATGAAAATGTTAGTGCATTAATTAAGTGGATATAATTTTATAGATTCATGTGTAGTCTTCCTGCCACATGCAATTGTTAGTTTATGGATGCACATTTTATGTTTACAAATCTTTTTGTATTTTCACTATATAAATATAACTATTTATCTAATTATCCATCTATATATCTATTTACCCAAGGTAAGGTAAGATAATTACTTTAGTGCAGATTTCCAGTCATGACTATACTCAAGTAATTTAAGAAGAGAGTTTTATGTGGTACCAAGCAAAGTCTCCCTCCCATCATTGTCACCAAAAAATACTTTACCTATTCTCCCTAATATCCCCTTTACAGGGAAAACACACTTTTATTATCTATAAGACCAAAATGCAAATAATTCTGGAGAGAAGATGATAACAGATTCACAGAATAGTATTATCACTAGCACAAGCTATCTAGAAAACAAACAAACAAATAAAAAAAAAAGATTTGTGTTGAGTTGGAAGAGGATTGGGCACTAGGTCCTTGCCAAAGGGTAGAGAAAAGGATAGAAAAAGGGAAACTTAAGGCCCAGAGAACAAACATTCCCTCAGGTACAAAATTGATTTGCTTAAGGTATTTTCAAGTCCCTGGTTAAACATCATGGCACTTTAGAACGCTGAAATAGTATTAACCAAACTGAATAGTTCTGTTGTTGTTGTTTGTTTATGTTTGCAGCCATTCTGGCATAAGGAATGGAAAGAGGGATATATGACATTCATTTTGGGAAGAATACTATTTCAAATCCAAATAATAATGTGTAATGGCAAGCAAAGTGGGACTTTTTGTTTTGTTCTTTTTTCTTTCAGGAGTTCTAGTTCTTCTCAGCACCAAGCCAATCAAGTGCCTTTGAGTCTTGCCTTTGTTTCAATCAAGTGTCCTTGATTGAATCAGGAGTCTTTGATGACCTGCATAAATCACAGGAAGGCCTAGGTCCCAGAGGTTTGAGTCCCATGGTTGTGATGACCTGTGGCCCTGAAGAAATACATATATACTCTGAGGTAAGCATTTTGCTTGGGGCTCAACTCACTCCATTTAGGTGCTTCTCTCTCTGGTAACTATGGAAATATTTCTATGGTGAAACAGAAGCCTGTCTGTTGATTTGTGTTACTCTCTCTGTTTGTAATTTCTGTTTGTATTTGCTCTGAAGTTCAGGGTGCTGGGTTTTCCCCCTGAACTAAGTGAATGATGTGTGTATGTTTAATTAAATTAAGATTGTTAACCCCTTAAAATTGCTTTCCTTAGAAAAGCAGATCAAAGAATCTGTGCTAGCAGCCCTCCTGTGTGCTGGTGTTATTGGCCTTACACACATATAGCCACAATAGCTGCCAATAACATTGTTGTTACATAATGTTATATCAAATCTGAACTAAATGAATAAGTTTGTGATACAAGCAACAATTTCATAACCTAAATGCCCCAAATTATTAGCATACCCTTACCCGTGGCCTAACTTTATGTTCTAGAGTTCTATGTTCTATATTTGATAACTGAATCCAATAAATCCCAGAATTGCAATTAGCTGCATCTATGAGGTTCATAAACTCATGGGAAACATAATACTTGTTATCATTTATCTAAGGTCCTTCACTTTCTGGGGTATAAAGGTTTTTTTTCAGAGTGGTAGTTCTGGGAAAGTTGATTGCAAGTATGTTAGGGAGGTGCAAGATCTCAGAATTCAGACGACATGGTTTCAAATCCTACCTCAGGTAGTGTGTATGTGGACTTAGGCAAGTTTTTTTTTTAATTTCCAGAGCTTCAATTTAAAATTTTTAAAATCTTTAAAATAAAAAAGATTGGACTATAAGGTCTCTGAGGCTATTTCCAGATCTACATCTATGATTCTTTATTCTAGTGTTCTAAGGAGCTCTGCCCCTAAAATGTCTATGAGGTGGAGAACTTTCAGCTTCAGTGCCCTAAAATGTGTTATCTTTTAGACCATTTTTTTCTTAGTCTTTTACTTTTACATCATCACATACTTAGATTCCATTCCTGACAAACCAATAGAGGCAACAAAAGAAGGTAGAAATATCCATCATTATTATTGTAAAAACAATAGCATTGTTAGATGATATTCTTCAGTAAAACATTAGCTATAACCATAATCATATCCAACCTCTAGGTCATATATGCTGATACACTCTAGGAGAGCCTCTTCAGTGATCCTTTCTCTACAGAGGAGGAGAAAGAGCAGGTGGAGAGAAGGAAGAGGAAAAAGGAAAGGCAGAGAAGATGGAAGAGGAGGAAAAAGAAAGAGAAAATGAGAAGGAAGAAGAAACTATATATTGGTCTACACAATGATCTGAGTATCAAGGTTACTGATATCATACTTTAGTAAATTCAGTGAAATCTTTCCTTAATGATTATTTGAATCAAGGCTGTGACAGAAGTAAAATAACTTAGAGGGGTGAGCAAGCCATCCATGTTAAATTATTTTAGATTCTTATAGCGATATACATTTAAATTCTGTTTGCCTAGGTCTTGTGCAAGTTCTCAAGTTCTTCACTTCTCCATAAAGTTTTCTATCAAGGTATTGTCACAAATCAATTAGTCAATAAATATTACTAAGAATCAAAGCTGCAACTGACATTTCCTTCTCAGATAAGAGTAATCAGAAAAACCCAAACCAAAAGTGTTGCTCCCTTCTCCTTTCCCCTTTCCACCTGCCTAAGTGTGATTCTAAATATGAAGGATTGGTTATAGTAGGTTTCCATTTTAAGGTGCAAGAGGGACAGAATTAGACTTTTCAAGAGAATATTGAAATGGGGCATTTCAGCTACCACCTGTGGGTAGTACAGTGGGAACAGCTAGCTGTTTCTGATCATTTTAGTCTGGCTACTTAGCTTAGATGCAGTGAATCAGAAATTGCTAAAATAACTGTCCTGTAATTTTCTCTTACAGGCAATCCCCATGTGACTCATCCTGTCTTCAGTGTCAACACTGCAGTTTCTGACTGATTAATGGTGACCATTCCTACACCACCTGGGGGTAGTTTTGGAACCCTTTATTTCCTTTTACTAGTTAAAAAAAACTTTCTAAATATGTACATACATTTATAGATAGAGATAGATATACAGGAAATATTTTATGCTATTGTAGAAAACAAGGAATGAAGATTATAAAAAAATACTATTTAGATTGAGTGTCCATATTAATCAAGTTTGATGGATAATTTTGCTAAGAGTTAATGTGTTTATTGAATTTGATCCATGAGTAAAGCATTAGATGCCTCTGCAGAGTTAAAAAAGAAAAAAATTGAGCTTCTAATTTCATAGATGTACAAGAATATTTGTAGCAGCTCTTTTTGTGGTAGCCAAGAATTGGAAATCAAAGGGATGCCCATCAATTGGGGAATGGCTGAACAAGCTGTGGTATATGAAGCTGATGGAATGCTATTGTGCCATAAGAAATGGGGATGATGCAGACTTCGTAACAACCTGGAAAAACCTACACGACATAATGCTGAGTGAGCAGAGCAGAGCCAGGAGAACGTTGTGCACAGCCACAGATATATGGATTCCGTGAGGACCAACCCTGACATGCTCCGCTCTTCTCAGCAACCTAAGGTGCAAGGACAACTCCAGGGGACTCATGATGGAGAATGCTATCTTCATCCAGAGAAAGAACTGTGAAGTTTGAATACAGAATCGAGGCGCACTACATGCTCGCCTTTTTTGCTTCTCTTTTGTTTTTGTTTTTGGGTTGTTTTTTTTTTTTTTGGTTCTGTTTCTTCTTTCTCATGATTCATTCCATTGGTCAAAATTCTTCTCCACAACTTGACTAGTGCATAAATTAATTCAATGCGAAGTTATACATGACAGTTATATGAGATTCCATGCCGTCTTGGGGAGGGAGGAGGGAGGGGAGAAAATCTGGAACTCAAAACTATGTGGAACCGTGTGTGGTAAACTAAAAATAAATAAATAAATTTTAAAAAAAAGAATTTATACTTTGACAAAGAGATATACTTCAGTGTGTTAATCATGTGTTGGTAAGTGTCAGGAAAACTTCTCTCTTCAAATATCTAGGACTCCTTCCTCAAGGCTGAATTTGAAACCTGGGACACTGCCTTTAATTTAAACAATGCTATCCTTTCTCCTAGATTCTGAAAATTATATTTAGATCTTGACCAAACTACCCGGTCTCCTGCATTCACTCCCTCACTCAACAAAAGATTATCTAGATTTCAGGGACCTGACTCAGATTTGCCTTTGAGATTCCCTGGGAGAGACAGGAAGCAGTTTTTGAAGGTCCTTCAAACTGTCATACTTAATAACAAAACTCTGGTGGTACAACTTCCTCATCTTGGTTGCAGTTTATTAACCATCTCTATCACTGACCTGGCTACTGCTCATCACTACACAGGCTTGAAACTCCTGTGATCAAACAGTGACACCTATTCATTATGAATTTACCTACTGCACCAATGATCCCTTTTTATCCTTGACTTGAATATGTGATATAATACCTAGGGTCACTCATTTGATTTGTTGGTGCAATGCCAGTTTCCACTCTAACACCTTGGATTTGGAGTCAGAGAATTTAGATTAAAATCTTCACTCTGGCCCTTAGTACTATGTGATGCCAGACAGATATGTCACTTTACTGGGCCTCAGTTTCTTTATCTATAAAGTTGGGATATTGGACAAGATAAAGTATAAATTCACTTCTAACTTGACATATGACTATATTGTATTACTAGACTGCCCAATGTAATCTCTTTTCAGTCAAAAGTGGATTGGAGCCCAACTGCTCTTGGGCTGGATCTTGCATGACTGTCCATGCCACAGTCAGTAAACTTACTCAATTGTCAATTAAAACACAAAAGAACCCCAACAATAACAAAAATAAAATATTAAGCACCCAAAAAGTGCAAGACATTGTTCTCAGAGGTCCTGGTGATAAAAGATGGTACATGATAGTTTTTGCCCTAAATTAATTTATAATTCAACTGGCAGGATACAACATATGCAAATAAGTGATAGGTACAATTGCCTGAAACAGATATTCCAAAAATACTGAAAATTGAAGGAAGTAAAAATTACTTTCTTCTCATGTGGGTTGAGAGTGAATTCATGTAAGAAGTGTCATTTGAACTGAGTCTTGAAGAGAAGGATTTCAACAGGCAAAAGGCAATGATGAGAAGGCAGTGCATTCTAAATAGGTCAGTCTGGCTGAACTACAGAACGAATTGTACCAACACAAGTCATGCTCATTTATTTATTTAGGTGAGTACAAGTCTGTCCTACAAAGAATTGCATACACATGCATATATGTATATGTATGCATGTATACACACATATATACATATTTGTGCATGTACGTATGTGTGTATGTATAGGTATATACATATATACTTATGTGTATATATATATATGTATATATTTTTTTTTACAAGAATAGAACTGAGAGGCCACCTTGTCCAACTGCTTTGTTTTACTTTGGGAAAAACTAAAGCTCAGAGAGGTTAGTTAACCTTCCCGGAGTAAAATAGCTAGTAACGGTTTATTGTAAAATTTGAACCAAGGTATTTTTGACTAACAAGTCAAAGTAGCACCATGTATAAAATGCTGTACCAGAAGCCAGGAAAACAAAGTTCAAATTCTGTCTCCGATAACAAATACCTATGTGACACTGGGCGAGTCACTTAGCCTCCATTTGTCCAAGTTTTCTTGTCTATCAAATGGGAATAACAACAGCACCTACTTCTCAGGGTTGTTAGGATGATCAAATGAGATAATATTTATAACATGCTTTGTAATCCTTAGAGTGCTATGTAAATTTTAGATAATGATGATGAGGATGATGTCAGTGGTAGTAATAATGTGATGATGATAGGATGATAATGATAAATATAGTACCCTGTACACTATATAGAATAAGAGTTGTCACCTTCCTTGTTCTGAAAACTATTTTCAATAATATAATGTAAAATTACAATAAACTTTTTATGTAAGTAAACTCTAATGAAAGACTATTATAGAGCTCACAATCAACTGAAATTCCTGGGTTTCTTTCATATAAACTACTATTATCTAGACCTTCTGTATCTCAAACTGTTATGTAGTTGATTTTCTTAAGTTAAAAAGAAGCTTTACATTAATCTCTATTACATTTCATTTTCAAAATTTTGACCTATCTTTCAAGCTTGTCAATAGCTTGTACAATCCTGATTCTGTCATTCAACATATTAGCTCTCTTTCCTAGCTCTGTCTCATGTTGTCTACAAAAATGATGAGCATACCACCAATATCTTCATCCCACCTGTTGATAAAGGTATTAAACAGAAGAAGCAGACAATCCTGTGACATTTCGCTTCTTCAAGGTTGAATTGATCTATAAATCAACTTGGGAGTGGTGGGGTCTAATAAACTATGTTGTTACAAGCAAAATGTTATCACAATAGAGATGAGATATGGGGATGGTAAGGCAGCTGTTGTGAACAATAGAAACGAATGCTGCAGCACCCCTCAAAAATGGGACACTAAAGTCTTTTCCAAAAAGAAAGAAATATTTTTTAAATTATTATTTATTTATTTAATATTTTTAGTTTTCAGCATTGATTTCCACAAGAGTTTGAATTACAGATTTTCTTCCCATTTCTACTCTCTGCCCTACTCCAAGATGGCATATATTCTGATTGCCCTGTTCCCCAGTCAGCCCTCCCTTCTGTCACCCCACTTCCCCCCATCCCCTTTTCCCCTACTTTCTTGTAGGGCAAGATAGATTTCTATGCCCCACTGCATGTATGTCTTATTTCCTAGTTCCATGTAAAAACTTTTTTTTGAACATCTGCTTTTCAAACTTTTGAGTACCAAATTCTCTCCCCTCTTGCCTCCCCACCCGCCCTCCCTAAGAAGGCAAGCAATTCAACATAGGCCACATGTGTATCATTCTGCAAAACCCTTCCACAATACTCATGTTGTAAAAGACTACCTACAATTTGCTCCTTCCTATCCTATCCCCCTTTGTTTAATTTTCTCCTTTGACCCTGTCCCCTTTTGAAGGTGTTTGCTTTTGACTACCTTCTCTCCCTATCCAAGCAGGTGTGTTGGTAAGCAAAATGGACTCTTAGCACTTAGTTCAACCAAGTGCCCTTGAGGAGTTTGGCTTTTGCTTCCTTTGATTAATTCAGTGTATTTCATTGAGCCTTACTAGGTGCTAAGCCCCAGGCCCAAACCCCTATTAGGTGTAAAACCTATGTGGGTGTGGATTGGTAACTGAGGTGGGGCCCAAGGTGGGGCTAACTAAGGGGAGGGCCTAGTTTACACATGAGTTTGAGTGATAGGTTTGGGACATCAGAGGCTTTTAGACCGTGTGGGTTTAAGTCGCCTCTTTGTGACGATTCTAGGTCACGTGGGTGAGTCGTATGTGTGACTCACCCCTGACCCTAAAAAAGATATAAAACCAGGGGTTGGCTTTCTCCTCTTTGGAGCTCTTTCCCACAGCAGTGGTGGCATGAGTGACTCTGGGCCAGCCCTTGTTGTGAGCTCCCGAGCTGAACCTAGATGTTGGTAATTATGAATCTGTATTTGGTCTGTCTGTCGATGTTTGTAATTTGTTTAGGGCTCTCACTCATGGTGGTGCTGAGGTAGAAACTCCAGGCAGCTGTAGCTAGGAGCCCTCCAGCTTGTAACCTGGATGCTGAGACTTTGTTAAACTCTGGTAACTATGTATTGGGATTTGAATCAGACAAGGTCTGTCTGTTGATGTTTGTAATTTGTTTGTATTTTGTTCTGAAGTTCAAGGTGCTGGCTTTTTCCCCTGAACTAAGTGAATGATATTTGTATGCTGAATTAAAGTAAGCTTGCCAACCCCTTAAACTTGCTTTCCTTAGTTAAGGAGATCAAAAGAACCTGTGCTTTTGCAGTGGTGCTGGGTTCTTGTTGTTGGGCTTTCACCCCCACAACAGCTGCTAGCCAGATTGTTGAAACAGCAGGCTCTGCATGCCTGTTCTGATCCGCCACTTAATTCCTCCTACCAGGTGGGCCTGGGGCCAGAAGTAACTGCAGCTGGAGCTCTGGAAGCAGCCTCAGAGCTACACGACCTCCACTGTCCCCAGGGCTGTAGCCCAACCCAGAACTCCTTTCACTTCATCCCCCCAGTTTTTTCCCACTAACCTTCTCTGTTGTCTTTGGTGTTTGTGGTTTGAAAAGACTGGTAACTGCCACAGCTCACTGATTCAGGGCACTGGGGCCTGCTTCACCTGGCTCCTGGTCTGGTTAGTCCAGGCACAGCCCACGCTGGGCTCTGCTCCACTCCACTCCCAGCACTGTGCAGTACACCTTACCCAGTGACCATCCAGGCTGTCCTGAGCTGGAGCCCTGTTTCCCTCTGTTATTTTGTGGGTTCTGCAGTTCTAGAATTTGTTCAGAGACATTTTTATAGGTGTTTGGAGGGTCCTGGGGAAGAGCTTTAGGCAAGTCCCTGCTTTCCAGCTGCCATATTGGCTCTGCCCCTCCCCCCACCAAGGAAATATTGAAATCTTATTTCATTTTGTAACAACTGAGGGTTTGGGATAGACTAAACAGCTTTCACCAAACATTTCTGAAGTTATGTCCAGATTGCTGCCTTTCTTACTCAATGACCAGAAATTGAGTCAGAACTTTGAAATATAAATGAAGGAGTTGAGACATATAAAAAGGACAGACTTTTCTTCATTCTCATATGGGATGGGGAGAATACATGTGTCACCTAGAACTCTATCATCAGGTTTTATTTGGGGAGTCTACTTAGAGGGCCTGATAGTGATTCTTTTATCCTTTGGTGACATTAAAAGATGAATGGAAAAATAAGCAAATAAGAATATACTGGCCAGGAAGGAGAAATTGAGAACACTCAAGTAGAAGTATATACAAACAAGGAGGAATAGGCATGGGGAATGATTAACAATTGAACCTCACTTTCACTTGAACTGTTCAGAGGAAGGAAATGTATATACACAGACACATGCATGCATACACACAGATATCTAGGTACAGAAATATATTTCATTGAATGGAGAAACAGTAGGGAAAATGGGAAATAAGAGGGAGGATAAAATAAGGGATGGGTTAGTTTTGAGCAAAACACAATTTAACTTTTGAGTGCAGATTGTGAGAAGGGGCTTAAAAGAAAAGAAAGAATGGGAACCAGTTTTGGACTCAAGGTGAGGGAAAGACAAGACAGGAAGATTCTGGAAAGATGGTGGAGTAGGTCAGAAAATTCCAACCTTCTCAGATTTCCTCCACAAACAAGACAAAATATTCCTCAGGGTGAATGTAGAGTGACACAAATAAACAAGTTTTGGGGCAAAATAGTGGTCCTCCTGGGACCACCAGAGAAGATATGAAGATCCCAGAATGGAAGTTCGCCCTGAGGGAAATGTAAACACATCCAGGCTAGCTCCACTGAAACGACAAGTGACAAACTCTGGGGGCAGCTGGGTTGGGAGATAGCTTTGATCTCAGCCACAACATTTTCATCTCCTAGACAGTGTAGGGAGTCAGGCATCTGTACAGGAAAGATTGAGGAGCCTCTGATGACAAGGGATGCCAGGTCTAACTGTGCCGGTGAGATGTGGTACAGGGCAAGAAGGAACCAGCACACACCCCACTGATTGCAGAAGCAGTGGGGCAGTGGTTCTGTTGACAGCACTTCTGACTTCTTGGTCTTGGTTCCAGGCCAGAGGAGAGAACCGAAGGCCATAGCCACTGGAGGGTTCTCAGTAAGCAAGGGCATTTGCAGTATAGTGTGCTGGGATGACCCTATCTGTGTTTTGGTGGGGGAAAGTTCAGAAGTTGGGCCCAAGACAAAGCTCAAAAAATAACAGCAAGAAGGACGTAACACCAGAGGCACCATCCCTCACACCTCAGAACTGGAGGTGATTATAATAACAAGCTGCTATTTTTTTAAGTGAGCAGGCAAAGGAAAAGAAGCTAACATAGACAGTTATTGTGAGAATAGAGAAGACTAGGGTTCATCTTCAGAGGAGGACACTGAAGCACAAAAATATAAACCTCTGCTGCCCCAAAGAGTAACATGAAATGATCACCTGCCCAAAAAGACTTCATAGAAGAACTCAAAAAAGATTTCAAAAATCAAATAAGTGACTGAGGAAATGTTTTTAAAGTAAAAACAATCCAAGAAAAATAAGATTATGAAAAGAAAGTCAACCAACTAGAAAAGGAGATCAAGAATTGTAAAGAAGAAAATGACTCCTTGAAAATTAGAATTGGGCAAGGGGAAGGCAATGAACTTATGTGAGACCAAGTAATAATAAAACAAGATATGAAGAATGAAAAATAGCAGAGAATGTAAACCATGTCATAATAAAAACAAACGATCTGGAGAATAGATCAAAAAAGGAAAACAAAAATAAGTGGACTACCTCAAAGCTATGATAAAAAAAATCTTGTCACAATAACAAAAGAAATAATTAAAGAAAATTTGTCCTGAATCATTAGAACAAGAGGGGAAAGTAAAAATAGAAAAAAAAATCCACTGATCACCACCTGAAAGTTATCCTTGGAGGAAAACCTACAGAAATTTCATAGCCAAATCCCAAAACACCACAGTTAAAAAGAAAATGTTATGATCAACAGGAAAAAAATCCTAATATGGCAGAGCGACAGTTAAAATTGCACAAGAATTAACAGTGGCTACGCTAAAAGACCACAGGTTTTGGAACAGTATATATCAAAGAGCAAAAGAACTTGGGTTATGGCTGAAAATATCATACCTAGCAAAGTAAAGTATAATCATGAATAAAAAAGGACTTTCAATGAATTAACAGACTTTCAGGATTTTATTGCAAAACTACCCAAAACTTAGTAGAAAATTTGACAGGCAAGATCGAAGGAAAATATAAGGTAAATATTGAAGACTAATTACAAGGGACTTAATAAAGACAAATTGTTTACTTTCTATACATAGAAATGTAAACCATATGACTAAGATCATCATTAGTAACAGCATAGTTTGAAAGAAAGAGTGGGGTAGAGCTGAGTATGATGTGATTCAGAAAGTTAAAATAATGTATTTAAAGGTAAAAATTGTAATTATCTCATACAAATGAAGTACAAGAGGAAGAACTGTTACAGAGGAATTAGATGGGGCAGGAGAGCAGGTACTTTTGGAATCTTGCTCTCATCAGGAATGGGTTGAAGAGGGAACAATATGGGGCAGCTAGATTTCCCAGTGAGTAGAGCGCTGGCCGTGGAGTCAGGAGGACCTGAGTTCAAATCCAGCCTCAGACACTTGACACATTTACTAGCTGTGTGACCTTTGGCAAGTCACTTAACACCAATTGCTCTGCCCCCCCCCTCCAAAAAAAGAGAGGGAACAATACATACACATTAATATACATATATGTGTGTGTGTGTGCGTGTATATATACATGTACACATATATAATATATGTATATGTATAAAAGTTTTCTTAATTCAGAAAGTAATGGGAGGGTAAGGAGATAGGGAGGGAGCAAAGAAAAAAGGAGGGATATGGAATAGGATAAAGTGGTGTAGAAGGGGATATAGATTAATCAGAATGGGATAAAGAGGGAATAGCATGTATTTAGAATGGTATAAAATCTTCTAAATTAGAAAAAATAATAGACTAGAGGGAGAGGATAAGGGAGAGATTATTGGAGGGGATAGATTAAGGAATAGGAGGGCAGGTAGAAGTAAAGTAGCAGAATGAGGGGGGTTAAGAATATTGTGAGAAGGATAGTCATGAAAACAGGAAGGAAGAAAAACAACACACAATTATAGTTTAGAATGTGAATGGGATGAATTTACTTATAAAATGGAAACTGATAGGAAACTAAAACTTTGAATTCAATAATATGTGGCTTTCAGGAAATGCTATAAAATGAGAGATAAACACAAGCATAAAATAAAGGTCAGGAGTAGAATCTATTATGTAAAAAAGCAGGGATAGTAATCATGATCTCAGACAAAGTTATAGCTAAAATCAGATCTAATCAAAAGAGAAAAATAAGGAAACTACACTGTCAGCCATATTAATCAATAGTTTTTGAACATATAAAATAACTAGACATTATAAAAAAATGAGAATATACCTGCCAAAACAGACACAGGAATATGAACATAAGCACAAAATGCCTTTTATATAAACAAAGTTAGATCTAAATAACTGAAGTAACAATTATTGTACATGGGTAGGCAAAGCTAATATGATTTTTAAAAAACAGACAATTTGACATAACTAATCTATTTATATAATGTAATCCCAATTAAATTTGTAAAAACTTATCTTCCAGAAAAAAATAAAAACAGTGCTCATTTGGAAGAGCAGCAGGTCTGGAATTTTAAGGAAACCAGGGGGAAAAGACATAAAGGAACTAGATTTAGCAGTATCAGATCTTAAACAATATTATAAAGTGAGAGTAATGCCCTAAGGCCTGCTGCAGGTTTGGTAGGGCTCAGGCTTTGCTAGCATGGCCCATGCTGGACTGCACTCCCCTTTCAGACTGGTGTAACAGACCTTTCCTATCATGTTTTACATGATAGCATATATATAACCTATACTAAATTGCCTACCATTTTAGGAAGAAAGGAGGGGAGGGTGAAACATTTAAAACTCAAAGTCTTGTAAAAATGAATGCTAAAAATGTTATTGACACATAACTGGGAAAAAAACAAAATACCACTTAAAATAAATAAAAGGATGGTGCCAAATCTACTATGCTTCAGCTGAAGTAAAGGTTAGTAATCATAATCTCAAATAAATTAATAGCAAAAATAGACAAGCAACAGAGATAAAGAGGAAACATTTTTCTGAAAGGTATCAAAGACAATGAATCAATATCAATACTAAATAATTAAAGAGAAAGTAAAATGAGTTACAGGGAAAAATAAAGAGCAAAACTCCAGTAGTCTTACTATTAAGGACTTCAATTTATCCTTCTCAGATTTAAATGAATCTAACAAAAATTAACCAAAAGGAAAATGAAAGGCTCACAAGAATTTTAGAAAATTTAGATATCATAGACCTGGGAACTGAAAGGAACACACAGATTTCTCAGTTGTGCATGGTATCTTCACAAAAATTATCATTTTAGTGTATAGAGAGCTCCAAACAAATGCAAAAAAGCAGACATATTAAAGACATCTTTTATAGACAACCATGCAATAAAATTTTTCTTTAAAAATAAAAAGGGTCACTGAAGGAACAGTTAAATTAGAGATTCAGAAACATTTTAACAAATGTGATGGCTCAAAGAACAGATGACCAAAAACAATTCTATTAAAGATAATGATAACAATGGACAATATAAAATATTTTGGGGATGCAGACAATGCTGTCCTTGGGGGAAAATGTCTATTCCTAAACACTTTCACAGGAGGTAGATAGGTGACACAGTGAATAGCCTGCAAATTCTGGAGTCAGGAAGACTCACCTTCATGAGCTCAAATCTGGCTTCAGACACTAATTGTGTGACCTTGAGCAAGTCACTTAACTCCATTTACCTCTTTCTCATCTGTAAAATGGGCTGAAGAAGGAAGTAACAAATCAAACCAGTATCTTTCCCAAGAAAACTCCAAATGCAGTTACAAATATTTGGACACTATTGAAACAGCAGAACAACCAAAAATAAAAGTCATCAATACGAGAGAGAAAGAGGAGTTAAACAAAGTGGGCATACAACTAAAAAAATACAACAAACCTAGAAATCAAAAAATTAAAAACTTTTAATTAAATACCAAAATAAAGTTCATGAAAACCACAGAGAAGATTAATAAAATTGAAATTTGAAAAATCCTATGAAATTAAAAAATAAAACTGGGAACTTTTTTAAAGACTGAAAAATAGATAATTCATTAGTTTAATTGATTTTTTTAAATAAGTAAACCAAAATGCTAGTATAAAAATGAAACATGAATCCACAATCAATAAAGAAATAAAAAGGAATCATTATACCTAACTACATGTTAATAGCATTTACAATCTAAGCAAAATGGATATTTCAAAAATGTAAAATGCCCAAATAAAACCAGATGAGAAATAGAAGACTCAAAGAACTCATCTTACAAAAAGAAATCTAATTCAAAGGGATGCCCATCAATTGGGGAATGGCTGAACAAGCTGTGGTATATGAAGGTAATGGAATACTATTGTGCCGTAAGAAATGGGGATGATACGGACTTCGTAACAACCTGGAAAAACCTACATGACATAATGCTGAGTGAGCGGAGCAGAGCCAGGAGAACACTGTACACAACCACAGATACATGGATTCTGTGAGAACCAAGCCTGACAGACTTTGCTCCTCTCAGTAACACAAGGTGCAGGCACAACTCCAAAGGACTCACGATGGAGAATGCTATCTACATCCAGAGAAAGAACTATGAAGTTTGAGTGCAGATTGAGGCACACTTCATGCTCACCTTTTTCTCTTCTCTTCTGTATTTTTTTTGGGTTGTTTTATTTTATTTTTTTTTGGTTCTGTTTCTTCTTTCTCGTTATTCATTCCATTGGTCGTAATTCTTCTCCGCAACTTCAGTAGTGTATAAATTAATTCAATGCGAAGTCATTCATGGTAGTTATATGAGATTCCATGCTGTCTTGGGGAGGAAGGGGGGAGGGAGGGGAGAGGGAGGGAAGAAAATCTGGAACTCAAAATTATGTAGAACTGTCTGTTGTAAACTAAAAATAAAAGTAAATTAAAAAAAACAAAAAGAAATCCATCAAGCCATAAATGAATAGCAAAAAAATGTCCATAAGAATTTACAAGTAATTTCCATCAGGTATTTAAGGTACAATTACCTCCAATGTTACTTAAATTGTGTGAGAAAAAAAGACAGAAAACAAACTGATCCTTCCATATTCCTTCTATTCTTCAAATATAGGCTTATTAGCTTAACCAGCAAGAGACAAAGACAGAGAAAATTATAAACAAATAACCCTAAATATTACTTTTGCAGATATTCTAAGTAAGTGCATATCCCTCAATACTTCCATTCCATTCTTTCCATACAGTTGTCAAAACCAATTTTGCCAGAAATCTACGTAAGTTTAAAATTTCATTTTTATTTCATTTGGTATTTACTATTAGGGGACTTAATGGTGAATCAATGTGTGTCACCACTATCAGTTTATTCTGTTCACAACTTTTTGTCATAACTATTTTTGAAAATTAGTTGATTTTAATTGATAAAATTTACTGGCATGTCCCTAGTTGTTATAGAAGTATAACACTACTTTCTCTCATTCTCGAACTTGCTTTCAAGAATTTTAAAATTTTCTTTATCTTTTATGATGATTTCTAATTTGATTTTTACATTGTTAAATATCTCTTTTTATGAGTTTTAACCTAAAATGTAAATGGATTGAGTTGTCGTATGAAAACAATAATGGTTCCTGAATAGTTAAAAAAGAAACCTCACTGTAAATTACATACAGCAAACATAACTAATGCCAAAATATTTAACACAGATTTGGCAATTGTATTGATTAACTTTTCAATTTTATTCAAATAATTCCAGAAGTTATAGAATGTAATTCATTCATTTAGTCCAAAGGAATACAATCTTTCTTTTTTTTAAAAAAATGTTTTCCAAAACCAACTATTGTAATTGTGTTAAAAGAAAATTGTATTAAATATTTTAATGCATAAAACAATGTACTAATTTTGGTTTAGGATTTGTTTGTTTCATGATTGAAGTCTGTTCTGAGGTCTGTGAGCTCTTTTATAACTTAAAAGCTGTTCTGTGTTTGGACTGTTTCTTCATTAGTTACTCAGAATCATTTTGATTTTTGAATGCCCTTCTTTCATGTTAAATAATAAATCCACCAATCTATGCACACTTATGATGCTCTTACTTTGTTCCAAGCATTATTACATGACAGTAATAAAAATGTAAAATGAAATGGTCCTTTCTTGTAAGGAGGATCTTATATTCTATTGATTAAAATTTTAAAAAGCTAGAAATCGCTGAGAATATTTGAATCAACTCTGTGAGTTAAATTTTAGTACTTTTTAGCTTCTTTGATTATTTATTTAACAATCATTTACTAAACATCTACTATGCCCAAGGCACTTAAATGCCTCATTATTTTATGGAGATTACCCTTGCTTCTTAAAAGGTATGCCAGTGGAGTAAAATTTCTTGCATGTTCTACCATATCACATAGATATCAGCAAAAACTACCGTGTGTTTTTCAAAGTACTGATCTACATAAGTATCGGGATGATAATCATCAAAATTGAGGGAAATTTCATGGTGACCTGTTTTGTTATAGTAAATCATGAAACAGAGAAAAATATAAATGACCTTTAGTCCTATCCATTCTTCTTATATACTTCTGCAATGAATGGAGGAGAGTGGCAGAAAAAGGGGGCTAAAAAGAATCCTGCAGGTTTTAGATTGTCTATAAACATTATCTTGACTATTCGTAGTCTAAATGTAAACTTCCTTGTGTAGGGAAAATAGATTGGGACCACTACTGCAGGCACAAAGTACTATCAATGTTGACATTTTTGCTAATATATTAAAACAGAAAATAAAAGGATTTTGAAGCTAAATGGGACAATGACTTAAAAGGTTATCATTGGAAAGGTGAACAAGTTTGTGGTGTTAGCTTAATCCTGGATCCAACATTCCCAAGAAACTTAATTGCATGGGACATTTGGCCATCTTGTACTGAAACACACATAATAAGTATTTTAAAAAACACAATTAAAATAATCTCAGGTTTTTTCATTTTTATTTTTTTTATAATTAAGATTTTTTATTTTTAGTTTACAACACTCAGTTCCACATAATTTTGAGTTCCAGATTTTCTTCCCCTCCCCCCTCCCTCCCCAAGATGGCATGGAATCCTATATAATTTCTACATATAACTTCGCATTGAACTTATTTACACAATATTCAAGTTGTAAAGAAGAATTTTGACCAATGGAATGAATCGTGAGAAAGAAGAAACAAAACCAAAAACAGAAAAAAAGGGAAAAAAAAAACAAGGGAAAAAATAGAGAGCATATAGTGTGCCTCAATCTGCATTCAGACTCCATAGTTCTTTTTTTGGATGGAGATAGCTCTCTCCATCATGAATCCTTTGGAGTTGTCTTTGCACCTTTTATTGCTGAGAAGAACAAAGTCTATCAGGGTTATTCATCACAGAATCCATATATCTGTGCTTGTGTATAATGTTCTCCTAGATCTGTTCTGCTCACTCAGCATTATATCGTGTAGGTTTTTCCAGGTTCTTATGAAGTCCGCATCTTCCCTATTTCTTATAGTACAATAGTATTCCATTACCTTCATATACCACAACTTCTTCAGCCATTCCCCAATTGATGCGCATCCCCTTGATTTCCAATTCTTTGCTACTAAATAAAGAGCCACTATAAATATTTTTGTACATATGGGTCCTTTTCCCACTTTTGGGATCTCTTTGGGATACAACCCTACAAGTGGTATTGTTGGGTCAAAGGGTATGAACATTTTTGTAGCCCTTTGGGCATAGTTCCAAATTGCTCTCCAGGATGGCTGGATCAGTTCACAACTTCACCAGCTATGTAACAATGTTCCAATTTTCCCACATCCTCTCCAGAATTTATCATTTTCCTACTTTTCATTTTAGCCAATCTGACACGGAGAGATGTGGTACCGAAGAGTTGTTTTGATTTGCATTTCTCTAATCAGTAGTGATTTAGAGCATTGTTCAGATGCCTATAGATATCTTTAATTTCTTCCTCTGAAAACTGCCTGTTCATACCCTTTAACCTAATCACAGCTTTTTACAAAATATATTAGAGAAGACAGAGACAGAAATTCTAGGAAGAACTCAGTAAGACTCTCTAAATGAAATCAACATGTACTTCAGTAGAAAGGTGGGCATAAATATCTTCCTCCCCCCAAAAATGAAAACTATGAAAAACACAGTTCATAATATCCTTTCTCATGTTATAGAAATCCCAAAATGATTTATCAAGAGTATTTTTGCAAGAAGAGACCTAAAAAACACTTGACATAGTAAGTTCAAAAAATCATTAAAATGAATTTTATTATATTTTCATAGAACATGCATGTTTCCCAATGTGGGATTCGTTTTTAAATCATCTATATAAATTAGGGTCATTGACCTGTTAAAATAAACACCAAACACTCTCTCTATCTCTTTCTGTGTCTGTGTCTGTCTGTCTGTCTGTTTCTCTCTCTCTCTCTCCCCCTCTCCCTCTCCCTCTCCCTCTCTCTCTCTCTCTCTCTCTCTCTCTCTCTCTCTCTCTCTCTCTCTCTCTCTCTCTCTCTCTCTCTCTCTCTCTCCCCTCTCTCTCTCTCTCTCCATATGAGTGTGTATTTAAAAGATATAGGGTGGACAAGTGAGGCAGCTAAAAGCTTAGATACTTAGGAAAAACTGTTAAAACTGAAAGATGGAGAATAGAGAAAAAACAGATATTGATGCAGACTATCACCATTTCTTAATAAACTTTAAATTATATAAATCAGTTACCACAGTAAGAAGACCAGAAGGAGCTAACAATTACCTCATCCAGTAAATATGTGGTCTTTGAAAAGTGGAATGATACAGCAGGCCAAAAAACATACTCCTTTAAAAATAAACTGTTTAAGTCTTATGGAGGAAGAGGTGTTGTAGAGGATCATAAGCAACTTTGCCTCATAAAATGTGAAACACAACGAAGGAAACAAAATTAAGTTTGCTAAGGGATCCTTCTAAGCAAAATCATCCCAGGGTCATTTAAGGAAAAAAGATAGAAATAAAAAGTCCATTGTGTCATTGACTTTTGGGCTCAGCAACCATATGAGGGGATCTTTTAATAATTTCAAAGCACCTATGTTCTTTCGTGTTGAATCATCACATATCTGATAGCAGCTGCCAAGGACTTCATAATTTCTTATCTGCCCAAACACTGAGACCCTATGTTCCTGAAATTCCCATCAGTTTCCAGGGGAGCTTCAGGCACACACTTTCTGGAATGGGCAGTAGTACAAGGTTGCTTCAACATCTATTACATTATCAAAAGAAAATCCCCTAAATAATATCAACCAAGTAGTTTTCCATGTTTACAAGTGATTTTATATGAAAATAATGTACATAGGCACCAAAGGAACTGTTGTTTGAAGATATGAAGAGGACACAGGCAGGCATCTATAGTGATATTCTTTGCCACATTTTTAGACAGTACAGAGAACTAGAAAATCCCATTGTATTTATTGTCTATTATTTTTTAATGATTAGTCATAGTGAAATATTGATTTACAGCCTCTTACTTCAACTCTCCTCCAACATAGTTTTATACATTCATGTGTCAAAATAATTTCAGATAAATTGAGATAGATAACGACAAAAGTCACTTTGTAGCATGGAGCCCTGCATAGACTAATTGGACTTAGCTGATGTCTTGGCTTGTTCTTTGGCTTTGGTGAACTGCCTTTTTCTCCTTCTTTATTTTGTTTTCGTTATATAATTCATGACTGAGTTGGGAGGAAAGAGGGATATATTAGGAAATGAAGATGGTGGAAAAAACAAGTGCAGCAGCTGTGTTGCTATGAAGATCAGAGACTTTCAAACAGATTCTATCCCAGAAGGCACCAGTTGATGACATTTTAAAATTTTGGATTTCTGGGAGTGTTGGTGGGGGTGGTAATTTCTGGGAAAGAAGAGCTGGAAAGAGTTAGTTTAAGAGTTGAAGAGTTAGAGTTTGCTGATGTCTTAATATATTTTGAGGGAGGTTGGGGATCTTAGGGTACAGTAAAAGGCGAGGGGCAAAGATTTGGAACAAGAAAAGAGCTAGAAGAGAGAAAGTAAGTAACCAAACTACATTGATGAGAAGGAATACTTATAATACAAGCATCAGTCACAGAGTATGGAAATAAGTCAGTTTCTACCAGGATACCTCAGGTAAGAGAAAGGAAGATCACATGAGTTAAACCAGTAGGCTTTTTATAGGGTTCTTCTCAGGATCAAGCAGAACCAGATATTGATGGGCAGGGGAGGAAGCTGAGAGCCTGGACTTGACATGCAGGTCAAGTTTGGAGAAGCAGTGATGTTTTCTTTGGAGGAGGGGTACCTTGGGATTTGGCAGCTAATTGATATTCAAATTCCTTTCCTGTAGAAAAAGGGGTTTTCAGCCATTATTACAGGCCTTATTTTGGATAAGTTACTCAGAAGATTTGGATTTCTCTGGAGCTTTTTTCATTTAGAGTCATGCAGGTTACAAGTTAGTTCATTTAGTGCATCAGCTCTTGAGTTTTAAAGTTTGTTCTCTATCCTAAGACAATTTGTATAGGGCAGAGTCATGTAATACACCAACACATTCACTAAATCCTCATCTGAAATTTCTGTTTAAGAATTTAAAAGACTACAGTATCTATGCTGCTGTTATTATTCTTCCACTCAGCAGAAAGAAGTGAGTCCTCGAAGACTTCTTAAAACAATGCTTGGCGAGTTAAATCCATTAGAACAAAGGCGTTAAACAGGCAACACTCCTGATGGGTCCTGAACCAGATTAAACCATAATTAGGAAATATTTAACAAATTAAATAAAAGTGCAAATAGGACATAGATAATATTAATATGTGATTTTTTCAGTCTATATGTGACCAGTAGGGATTCTTATGTAAGGTTTAATGGCCCCCATTTCTAGTTTAGTTTTTCACTACAGGTTTAGACTATGAGGTATTAGAGAGTATGGACTGTTTTCTGCTAATTTTACCTGAATTTTATCCACCATTTAGTGCTGTACCTGGCACATAATAGGTGCTCAACAAATTCTTTCTGACTGAGATAGGGAAATCACCATCCTCCATCAAGACATCTTCCATTTCCTTTGTCCCTTTACTAGGGGAATTAACAACTCCCATTTGTTCCTGATATCTTCCAAATTTTACCTCCTCTTTATTCCCACAAGAAGTGATAGGGTTATAGGACCTGAACCCCAAAAAGGAAAAGAATCTCAATCATTGAACTTTCCCACACTGGCTTAAGACCATGTTTTTGCCTTGAACTTTCCCATACATTTCAGCAGCCCAGCTCTTGGTTGTTCCCCAGAGTCAGCCAGGCCATCCCAGTATGATCCTTTTGCCTGTCCTTTCGTTGTGGTTGGCCTTCAGACCCAGTCCAGCCTTTCATTGTCTGCACCTGGCCCACCCCAGGCTACTTACCACGCCTTAATCTAATCCAGAGCTTCCTAGTCTTTTTCTGTATAAACTCATCAATCTTACCCACATTAAATTGTGAAGACTCAGTGGGAATCTCTCCTGCTTCTTTAGGCTATGCAATAAACCTTGTTACTTTGATTGAAAGAAGGCTTGAGTGATCTGATTATTTGAGGCAGACCCATCCTGATAAGGTTCTTCTTGATAATCTCTTCTCTCTAGGTTTTTGGGATAACACTCTCTCTAGGTTCTTGTCCAACATATCTGACCACTCTTTGTCATTCTCCTTTGCTGGAAGAAATTAAAAGTAAGAGAAACTGATTTCTGCTCTGTAGTTAGCTGAAAATAGCTAGTTTCTATACAAAGTTTTCCTCAAGGTTAGTTACTATCTTGTATTTGCTATTTTGAAAATTCCTTTTTATATAAAAGAAAATCTTGTGGCCATTAATCTTTGATGTGTGGCTGAGTGCCACCATAGGGAGAAGTTTTGGGAAGGCTTGTATCTGGGTGGAAGGGGAAATATCCCTATTTCAGCCTGAGGTATAGGGGTGCAGCAGTACAGAAATGAAGTCAAAGTCATAATAGAGCACATAATATTCCTAAGCTGGTGAAAATTCCCACAAGAGGAGTTTATAAAGAGAAACAGATTAATATCAATGGTAAACTGACCCCTAATCCTAGTAGAGATAAGCTCTTGAAGTGGTGGCAAACAGAAAGCAAAACCTGAAAAGGAAGGGGGTAGGGGGCATGTGAGAGAAAATATTTCACACTGTGTATATTACATGTGTTTCCTTTGGATTCATCACCAGTGCTTAAATATGGGCATTTTTCTCTTAAAATTTTCACCAGGGCACCTATCTTCTGAAACATGAACATACCAGGTCATTCTTACCTTGCTTTACCTTATAGTCTTTACATGAGAGATAAGTATAAGAGCCCTTGTGAGCATATCTGGGTAGTCTCTCAAATTTACTTGTGGTTGAGTCCATTGAATCTAATATATGGTAATTCTATCCCCTTGGATTGGTTACAGATAAGCAGCCCCTGGACAAACTGTTGTAGAAATCTCATCTTACATGCTAAACTTTATACACCCTCTGTACCCCCAAAATAAAAATACATAATTTTAAAAAGCCAAACTTTTGCTGGCTTTCATTTTTATCTTATTACTGATTACTTCTGGATTATTATCTTATTACTGAATTGATGCATTTTTAGATATTAGTGTTAATTATCTGTATATCTAAAAAAAGTTTGCTTATTTCCCTTGATATATTCATCTTGGTTAACTGCCTTTCACTGGGATACTTAATGTAAGGATTTTTCCCATTTGACAATTTCACGTCTTATTCTAGCTAAATTTTATGAGTGTAAAAGCTTTCTATTATTATGTACTTGAAATAATTTCTTTTTACATTTGCAACCAATTCCATCATTTAAAAAAAAAACTCTCACATTGACACAGAAATATAAATGGTACCTTTTTTACCCTTTTCTGCTGGGAAAAAATAATAAGACCATTTAAATTTAGGTTGAATATTCATTTGGAGTCTATTGTGGAATGTAGTCTGCAATGCTATCCTAAACTTTCTTTCCACTTTGGTCAGAAGTTTTTATTAAGTAGGTAATCCTTCCTCCCCAAGGTTTATGTTCTTAATTAAGCTAGAATAAAATGTGAAACTGTAAAATCAACAGCCAATATTATTTCATTATCTATGATGTTTTTTTAATGCATAACATAATTTCCATGTTTGCCTCCCTTAGAGAAAGGCTTATTTCTCCACACCACCTTAGAGACACAAAGATAGGCATATCCTTGATCTTGCCACAAATGTACCACCTCCATATTCAGTAACCCTGAAATTCCTTTAGTGAATCACAATCTATGAGTTTTTGAACTCTCTTTCTGCCTTCTTGTACTAAACCCTACTTTGTCCATTCCATGACCTCCAATTCCTTGACCACTCAGTTGTCTCCCAGGTCATCACTCTTTCACTAGACATTCTCTTCTTTTTTTCCCCATTTTGATGTCTTGGTATACCAGTTCTACTTTCTATTGTCTGCTTCTCTTGAGTCCTAGGCTCACTTATTCTATCACTTGTCACAGTCCACTGAGCCTCAATTTTAAATCATTCCCACCATTTCTGACCTTCATTCCTACATTTTGCTGCTAAAAGAAGGCTGAGAAAAAAATGCAACTAGTATATTACAAATTTGTTACACAGATACTAGACAATCTGATACCTTCCTTATGAACTCACTATCTCATTTTCTATAATGGCTCTTCAAAACATTTCATCCTTCCTCAAACCTACTGTGGTTCTCCCTTTCCCCACTATATCAGCAATCAACTTCACCTCATATTTACAGAAAAAAATTGAGGCCATTTGCTATGAACTTCCTTTTCTCCTCCTTTCTCGTGTCATATCACTCAGATGTCTTCTGTCATTATGTCCTCCATCACCCCTCTCTCAGAGAGGTAGCCCTTTTCCTTGCCAAAGCATACCCCTCTACCTACACAAATAATCTCATTCCATTCCTTCTTCTTCAATAGATTGCCCTGTCATTTCCAATCTGTCACATATTTTCAATCTCTCCCTGTCTGGTGGCTCCTCCTGATAATGATGCCTATGTCTCCCTGATCCTCAAAAATACCCTTCACCTGACTCTCCCAAGTATCACTAGCTATTGTCCTATATCTCTTCAAACATTTGTTGCTAATCTCCATGAGAAAGCTGTCTATAGTAGGTGATCCCAGTTCCTCTCTTCTTCTTTTCTTCTTAAATCCTTGCAATCAAGCTTATAAGATTATCTTTTGACAATCTGTTCTCCCTAAAGTTACCAATGATCTTCTAATTGCCAAATCCAATGACCTTTTCTCAATTCTCATTTTTCTTGACATTTCTGCAACTTTTGGCATTACTGATAAGGTTCTTCTTGATAATCTCTTCTCTCTAGGTTTTTGGGATAACACTCTCTCTAGGTTCTTGTCCAACATATCTGACCACTCTCTCTCATTCTCCTTTGCAGGATCTTCATCTAGATCATATCCACTAATAGTGATTGTTCCACTGTGTTCTGTCTTAGACCCTCTTCTCTTCTTCTATAGTACTATCCTTGGTCATTTTATCAGCTCCCACAAATTTAATTATCATCTCTACATTCATGATCCTCCTATCTACCTATCCAGCCCTAACCTTTCTACTGACCTCCAGTCTTTCTTCTCAAAATGCCTTTCAGATATCTTGAACTAGATGCCCAGGAGTCATCTTAAAATAAACGTGTGTATTACTGTACTCATTATCTTTTGTCTCTAATCTCTTCCCTTTCCAAACTTTCCTAGTACTGTTTAGGGTACCACCATGCTTGCAGTCAACCAAGTATGGAAACTAGGCTTCATGTTTGATTCTTCACTATTTTTTCCCATTTAGCAATTTTTCCCTAGTTACATGAAAAAACAATTTTCTATATTGTTTTTTAAAACTATGAGTTCCAAATTCTCTCCCGTCTTCCCTACTCATCCCACCCCTCATTGAGAAGGCAAACAATTCTATATAGGGTATACATGTGTTATCATAAAATTTCTATAACTGTCATGTTGTGAAAGAAAACATAGACCCTACCCCCCCCCCAAATAAACAACCTCAAGAAAAATAAAGAAACAAAAATATGCTTCAATGTGCATTCAGATCCATCCATTCACTCTAAGCCAGGAGAGCCCAAAATACAGTCAATAGGTGGAGCTTGGGCAGGGACATATTGTGGTCCAATCTATGAGCTTCAGAGTGAACTGGGTTTAAGAAAGAGAGAGAGAAAGAAAGAGAAAGAGAGAAAGAGAAAGAAAGGAAGGAAGGAAGGAAGGAAGGAAAAAAGGAGGGAAGGAGGGAAGGAAGAAATGAAGGAGGGAAGGAAGGAAGGCAAGGGAATCTAGCAGTAAACCCCAAGCTAAGTGAGCAGCTTCTGGCCATCAAATTTACCTTCCTTTGAAGAGGAGAAACAGGACAGGGAGAGTGAGAGGATGATCTGAGTTACCCAATTAGTCAGGTCCCATTTCCGGAAGCTTGCTCTACTCACAGGTTGTGTTTGTCCTTCGTTTTCGAAGAAGACCTTGACATCACGGAAATGATGACATGACTCGCAGTTGAACTGCAGAACCCACAAAACAGCAGAGGGAAGCAGGGCTCCAGCCCAGGACAGCCTGGATGGTCTCTGGGTGAGGTCTATCCCACACGGAGCTGGGAGCTGGGAGCTGGGAGCAGAGCAGAGCCCAGCATGAGCTGCTTGACCAACCAGACCAGAAGACAGGCAGAGCGGGCCCTAGCGCCCTGAATCAGTGAGCTGCGGCAGTTACCAGACTTCTCAAACCAAAGACAGCAGAGAAGGTTAGTGGGAAAAGCTGCGGGAGTGGAAGAAGTTCACAGTTCGGCCACCGTACCCCCCTCCCCACCACCGGCCCTGGCAGCAGAGGTGGGGCAGCTACAGCTGCTGTTGCTTCTGGCCCCAGGCCCACCTGGTGGGAGGAATTAACTGGCAGATCAGAGCAGGAGTGGACAGCTTGCTGAAGATCTAAGCCCAGTCTGGGTTGGGGGTTCTTGGGGAAGGAGGAGTGCTGGTGTGGCAGAGCTGGCGCATCCCCCCCAAACATGGAATATAGAACTTTTTAGTCTACAAGCAGTCATACCCCCACTGAAAAACTCAAGGGTCAAGTTAGCTGGTTGGGAATATGGCCAGGCAGCGAAAACACACCCAGATTCAGTCTCAGACTTTGGATTCTTTCTCTGGTGACAAAGAAGACCAAAACATACAGCCTAAAGAAGTCAACAAAGTGCAAGAGCCTACACCAAAAGCCTCCAAGAAAAACATGAACTGGTCCCAGGCCATGGAAGAGCTCAAAAAGGATTTGGAAAAGCAAGTTAGAGAAATAGACTTTGATTTGAGTGAGGGAGGGGTGTGCAAGGTCACCAGCCTCACTTTCTCATCCAGAGTGAGAGTGAGTCAGTAGTACCTGTTTCTCTTTAGAACAGCAACCCTGAGTGTCTTCCCCTCCGAGCTTGATTTTTTTTCTTTTTCTCTAATTAAAGAGGCTATCCTTGACTCATTTCTCTTTTTTTTTCTTTTCTAATTGTTTATTTAGAAAACACAGCTTCAAAACTAGCTCTTGAGTGGCACAGAATTATGATGAAGTCAGGAAATCATGGGTTGTTTGGTGAGAAAGTGGACATGGTAGCAAAACATATTTTTGTTTGTTTGTTTTTTTGTTTTCCTTAATGAAAAAGAACAACTTTATTATAAGGAAAGGCTGGCTCGATAGGTGTGGGGTTAGACATATATTTCTGCATGAATGTAACTTAAAAACAAAAGTCATTAACAATAGAAAAGAGAGATATGGTTTGTATGTCACAGATATCTATCAAAAGGAATGTATGCTAAGGTTTACATTATAATGGGATAATTGTCTTCCTCCTTAGGACTACCAGATCTTCACATAATCCTGATACTTAATGGTTTCCTCAATTTGGTACAGCTCCTATCTTGGTTTCTTCTCCTGGCTGCTCTTTCAGCTCTGATGTTTTCAAACTTATCCCCTTTTCTTTTTTTTCTTTCTTTTTTTTTAAAATTTATTTAATATATTTAGTTTTCAGCATTGCTTTTCACAAGAGTTTGAATTACAAATTTTCTCCCCATTTCTACCCTCCTGCCCACTCCAAGGTATATTCTGGTTGCCCCGTTTCTCAGTCAGTCCTCCCTTCTGTCACCCCACTCCCCTCCCATCCCCCTTTCCCTTCTTCTCTTGTAGGGCAAGATAAATTTCTACACCCCATTGCCCATGTATCTAATTTCCTACTTGCATGAAGCAAACTTTTTTTTTTGTTTTTGAACATCTGTTTTTAAAACTTTGAGTTCCAAATTGTCTCCCCTCTTCCCTGCCCACCCAACCCTCCCTAAGAAGGCTAGCAATTCAACATAGGCCACATGCCTATCATTATGTAAAACCCTTCTACAATACTCATGTTGTGAAAGACTATGTTTTCCTCCTTCCTAACCTAACCCTCTTTATTGAATTTGCTCCCTTGACCCTGTCCCTTTTTGAAAGTGTAGGTTTTTGATTCCCTCCTCACCCTAACTGCTCTCCCTTCTAGTGCCCCCCACTTTTATCTTCTTCCTCCTTCTTTCCTGTGGGATAAGATACCCAGTTGTGTGTGTATGGTATTCCCCCCTCAGGTGAAATCCAATGAGAGCAAGATTTACTCATTCTTCCTCACCTGCCCCCTCTTCCCTTCCTACAGAACTGCTTTTTCTTGCCACTTTTATACGAGATCATTTACCCCATTCTATCTCTCCCTTTCTCCCTCTCTCAGTATAATCCTCTCTCATCCATTAATTTTATTTTATTTTTGTAGATATCATCCCTTCGTATTCAACTCACTCTGTGCCCTCTGTGTGTATATATATATATATATATATATATATATATATATATATATATATACATATATATATATACACACACATATGTATATATTTATATGCACACCTACATATATATACATACACACATATGTGTATATATATATACATACACACATATGTGTATATATATATATACATACACACACATATATGTATATATATACGCATATTCCTTTCAGCTACTCCAATACTGAGGTCTCATTAATCATACACATCATCTTTCCATGTTGGAATGTAAACAAAACAGTTCAACTTTAGTAAGTCCCTTATGATTTCTCTTTCTTGTTCACTTTTTCATGCTTCTCTTGATTCTTATGTTTGAAAGTCAAATTTTCTATTCAGCTCTGGTATTTTCACTGAGAAAGCTTGAAAGTCCTCTATTTTGTTGAAAATCCATATTTTGCCTTGGAGCATGATACTCAGTTTTGCTGGGTAGGTGATTCTTGGTTTTAATCCTAGCTCCATTGACCTCTGGAATATCATATGCCAAGCTCTTTGATCCCTTAATGTAGAAGCTGCTAGATCCTGTGTTATCCTGATTGTTTTTCCACAATACTCAAATTGTTTCTTTCTGGCTGCTTGTAGTATTTTCTCCTCGATCTGGGAGCACTGGAATTTGGCGACAATATTCCTAGGTATTTACTTTTTGGGATCTTTTTCAGGAGGCGATCTGTGGATTCTTTCAATTTCTATTTTACCCTCTGACTCTAGAATATCAGGGCAGTTCTCCTTGATAATTTCTTGAAAGATGATATCTAAGCTCTTTTCTTGATCATGGCTTTCAGGTAGTCCAATAATTTTTAAATTATCTCTCCTGGATCTATTTTCCATGTCAGTGGTTTTTCCAATGAGATATTTCACATTGTCTTCCACTTTTTCATTCCTTTGGTTCTCTTTTATGATATCTTGATTTCTCATCAAGTCACTAGCTTCTACATGCTCCAATATAATTTTTAAGGTAGTATTTTCTTCAGTAGTCTTTTGGACCTGCTTTTCCATTTAGCTAATTCTGCCTTTCAAGGCATTCTTCTCCTCATTGGCTTTTTGGAACTGTTTTGCCATTGGAGTTAGTCTATTTTTTAATGTGTTGTTTTCTTCAATATTTTTTCAGTATTTTTTTGGATCTCCTTTAGCAACTCATTGACTTGTTTTTCATGGTTTTCTCGCATCATTCTCATTTCTTGTCCCAATTTTTCCTCTACTTCCCTAACTTCATTGTTTATGGTTCCTTTTAGCAGGATGTAGCATCCTTCATTATCTCTTTTAATTAAATCTATCTTTACTTTTGCTTTGTCTGAGATTAGGATTGGTACACCTGCTTTTTCTAGTTTAGCTGAAGCACGATATATTTTACTCCAGCCCTTTTATCTTTACCCTGTGTGTATCCACCAGTTTCAAATGTGTTTCTTGTAAACAGCATATTGTAGGACTATGGTTTTTAATCCATTCTGCAATCTGCTTCTGTTTTATGGGAGAGTTCATCCCATTAACATTCACCATTATGATTACTGTCTGTGTCTTTTTCTCCATCCTATTCCACCTGCCCCCCGTTTATGCTTTTATTGCTCACTTTCCCCTTCCACTCCTCAACAAAGTTTTGCTTTTGACTACTGCCTTCCTCTGTTTACCCTTCCTCTTGATTCCCCTCCCTTATCTTAGCATTTTCCACTTGCTATTTCTTCCCTCCCTTCTGACCGCCCCCCTCCTTTTTTCCCCCTTTACCCCCTACTGTCTGTAGGACAAGTTAGATTTCTATACTTATCAGGGCGTGTTATTCCATCTTGAACCAGATCTGGTGAGAGTAAAGCTCAAATAGTGATCTTCTCCCTCCCTTCTTTCCCTCTACTATAATGTGTTTTTGTGTCTCTTCATTTGATGTAATTTACCCTTTTCTACTACCTCCTTTACCTCTTCTCTCAGAACCCTCCCTTTACATTGTTTAATTATGTTTTTTATCCTTGTATCAGTTATTTTATACAGACAGCCATAGTCTATGTTTATCCCTTTCAATTGTCATCATAACTGTACTTTTCTCAATATTGACATATACATACATATATATACATATATATGTGTATGTATATATATGTACATATATAAGTGTATATATATATATATATATATATATATATATATATATATATATCATACATAAGATGATATAATCCTGTATAAAGATTTAAATAATTTGCCCTTATTGATTAATAAGGTTTGTGGGGTTTTGTCCCCCTGTTTACCTTTTCATGTCTCCCTTGAGTTTTGTATTTGAGGATCAAATTTTCCACTAAGTTCTGGCCTTTTCATCAGGAAGGTCTGGAATTCCCTTATTTCATTGAATGTCCATCTCCTCGCCTGAAAAAATATGCTCAATTTTGCTATTTCACATTTTCTTATATTTTTTTCATTCTTTACATTTTGTTTGATTACTCCTTGATGCCTCATGGAGTCATCAGCTTCCACTTGCTCAATTCTAATTTTTAATGAGTTGCTGTCTTCATTTTGTTTTTAAGGCTCCTTTTTCAATTGGTTGATTTTACCTCTCAGGGTGCCATTTTCTCTATTTAGATTCTGAATCTCCATAGCCATTTCACCAGTCTTATTTTTTAAGTACTTGATTTTGTCAGTGTATTTTTTTTCCATCTTTTTTCTTTTACCTCCCTAATTCAGTTTTTAAAATCTTCCTTTAGCTCTTCCGGTATTGCCTTTTGGGCTTAAGACCAGTTCACATTCCCTTTTGAGGTATCAGATGTGGGTATAGTGTCAAAGCTATCCTCTTCCAAATTGGTATCTTAATCATGCCTGTCTCCATAAAAAGAATCAACGGTCATTGGTTTTTTTCATGTTCTTCATGTTGGTTAGCTTTTTCCTGGCTTTAGAGTGAATTCCTCATTTTGGGGATCAGGGCTCTCCATACCAGTTTTCTTGTTCTGGGGACTGTGAGTCTAGCTACTGACTTTGTGTATTATAGCCTTCAGTTATTTATAACATTTATTCTTATTTCATGTTTTGAGAACAAAATAAGCCTTACATTTTCCTAGTCCATATAAAGGTAAGGTTCATTATATTCCCCACCTTCTTCAACTTTGTACTTGAATTTATTCCTATTGTGTATAGAATGAACTTGGTGACTGTTGAATTCCCTTCCAAATCTCAAATTCTATTGATAACATTTTCTTATAGAAAACCAAGTTAAAAGAAATACCAAGATCCCCCTTCCTCCTCACCTCTTCCTTCCTAGAGTATTTATACCATCTACAACTCTCTGTCTCTGTCTTTTTCTCTCCCAATATGTAACAGGGTACGCCATGTGAGGATAGGTTGTAGGATGTGTGGATTTTTAGACTGAAAATAAGAGAAAAAGATAAGGAGGAACATGATAGCTCTTTTCAAGTATTTGAAATGCTACCATGTGGAGGACAAATCAGATGAATTCCATTAAATCCTAGAAAAAAAGAACAAGGGGAAATTGTTCAAAGTTTTAATGGGATAGATATTTAGGCTCAATGTAATGAAACAGATCATAACAAAACAGAACTTTCAAAATATTGAAATGGATTGTCTTGGTAGATGACAGTCTTCCCCACATTTGAGATCTTCAAGCCAAAGTTGAGCTATGACTTACTGGGTTTATTAGAGCATTGATTCCTTTTTTGATGGGTTCAGGCAATACGGATATTTAGATTTGTGATTCTGTGATGAGAGTCAGACCACTAACAGGCTGGGGTACTTCTATAGGAAGCTCAGTATTAGAAAATGGGTCCTTATGCTTCAAAAGTCCTGGCACTAATCAAGGTAATTGGTTATGTTGCTCTTTTTATTACATGTCCAAAATCTTTTATAGTTTGGAGCACAGCAAAATTTTCATGTTTTTAGTATTGCAGTGTTCAACTCAAGGGTCAAAGCCAGGCAAGCCACTCTATACCAGAAATCTTCCAACACAGTCTAAAGCAATGAATACAGCTTTTATATACAATCAGCCACTCTCCATGAAGTCAATACCCTTATTTTAAAGGATAGCTATGGGCAATCCAAATTCATGGATACAATTGCCTTTACTTTTTTGGTTTGTTGGGACAGTTTTATGTGTGCAAAGAAGCAAGAAGAGAGTATCAGTAAAACAGACTACGTCTATGAGATTCAAATGTAAGATCAGAGTAGTAGGAAGGTAGAATTGCATGAAAGACTTTAAAAGTAAAACTGATAGCTTTTATATTTTACCCTGGATAAAATAAAGAACCACTGGTACTCCATGAGCAAGAATTTGGCATAACCTGATCTAGACTTTAGAAAAATCATCTTGGCAGTTGAGTAGAGAATGGAATGGAGGAGGGAGAAACTTGAGGGAGAGTGATCAACCAGAAGGCTATTTAAATAGTACAGTTTAAAGGTCACAAAATGTGTGAGTATAGAGGAGACATGCATAAGAGATGTTGTGAAAGTAGAAACAATATGTCATAACATGTTGGATACATGGAGCCAGTACAAGTGAGGCATTGAGGGTGACACCTAGGTTACCAGCTTATGCATGTGGGAGGATGGTGATGCTCTTGACAATAACAGGGAAGTTTGCAAGAGGTGAGAGTTTTGAGGGAAAACTAAATAGAAGTCTATTGAGTTCATACTTTATATTTGTCTTTTGACTTTAACACTTCTGGAAACATCACTGAATTCTTTGGTTGTTTCCTCTGTTTTTGTTGTTGCTGTCCCCAAAGTGTTTATTATTTGCTAAGTTTTCAAGGGATCTTTTCTAGGATATTGCAATATATATGTATTTCCTCCCAGTCTTCTTATTGGACCTTCCAGTCATTTTTGGAGTCTTTGGTGATACTTAGGATCATAAATCTAGAAAAGTATCTCAGAGGGGCAGAACCAAGATGTTGCTGTGAAAGGAAGGAACTACTGGAGCTCTCTCACAAATTCTGTCAGATACACCTAAAAAAGTGAATCTGAGCATATCTGAGAGAGTCAGAAGCTTCTACTAGATTGAGAGGGGCAGGAGCGTGAGGCATGCACAAGGGCACCAGACCAAACCAACTGGGAACAGCAGAGGAATCCAGACAATTCACCAGTTTAGGAGAGCACTGGGTGAGCAAAATGGCAGAGCAGAAACAGGCCCAGGGCAGAAGTACTGGCTACAGCCTCCATCAAGCCCCAGGTTTCTCAGTTCAGGACAGGAGTCTATCTGAGCTATGGGAGACACCAGCACAGAGCCTGCAGCTGTGAGAGCTGCTAGCCTGGAGGCCTCCAGCCCACAGTCTAAAGGTTTGAAACTCACCTTCTTGAACTTCTGGGAGCCATGATGGTCAGGTATAACGGCTCTCATCCCTCCCTTGAATAAACCCAGAGAATACTATCTCAGGAGAAACAGGAGCCAGAAGAGGGGCTTCAGTAGTGAGAGAAGTTGGGGAGGGGGCCCTTCTTGTGGTAGCAGGAGACAAGTACAGGAAGAGAGGTGTCCCAGCAGCCCTCACCTCAGCAGAACAATAAGAGTAGCTGATCTCCAGGGGGGTGCAGCTAACAAACATCAATGCTAGGGTCCCAAATGTGGCTTTGCACAGCCAGGGAAAGTGGCAGACACCAGCACAGACAACATCTGAGACCACCCGTGCTGTAGAGCAGTCCTGGGGAAGAGGAGACTCCCAGCAGTCAGACCACCCCTCCCCCACACCTCACAAAACCATAGGCCATAGCACAGAAAGCTTGATCCCAACACGAAAAACTTGGGACAGAGCTCCCTGAGCCCCAGAAGCAGAGACCCACTTTAGAAACCAGGAGAAAAAAAACAACATGAAAAAGAACACTAAGAATATTTCAAAGAACATTGATTCATACTACAGAGACAGAGAAGATCAATATACCAGTTCAGAAGAAGACAGCTTGGACACTACACCCACATCTGAAACCTTAAAAGGGAAAGTGAACTGGTCTCCAGACCAAAAAGCGTTCCTGGAAGAACTGAAGGAGGACTTTAAAAACCAAATTAGGGAGGCAAAATAAAAAAAATGGTAAAAAATGGAAAAAAATTCACTGATGAAAACAAATTTTTAAAAAGTAAAATTCGTGAAATGGTTAAGGAGAATCAGAATATAAATGGAGAAAATATCTCATTGAAAAGTAAAATCAACCAAATGGAAAAGCAGATAGAGAAGCTAAAGGAAGAAAACAATACATTAAAAGTTAAAATTGGGCAAGTGGAAGCTAATGACACTATAAGACATCAAGAATCAGTCAAACAAAATCTAAAAGATGAAAAAAATAGAAGAAACTGTGGAATATCTGATTGGAAAAACAACTGACCTGGAAAATAGATGCAGGAGAGACATTCTAAGAATTATTGGTCTACCTGAAAGCCATGATGAAAAAAAAAACATCCTGGACAGTATCTTCCAAGAAATCCTCAAGGAAAACTGCCCCAAGGTTCTAGAACCCAAGGGTCAAATATTGACTATGTGATGACTAATCTTGATAGAATTGGCCCTTCTCAGCCATACAAGGTTTAAAGACAACTTCAAAGGACTCATGATGGGGAGAGCTATCTATATCCAGAGAAAGAATTATGGAGTCTGAATGCAGATTGAGGGAAACTATTTGTTCTCTTTTTTTTCTTTTGTTTTTGTTCTTTTGGTTTAGTTTCTTCTTTCTTCTGATTCATTCTATTGGTCATAATCTTCTTTAAAACTTGACTATTGTGTAAATAAGTTTAATGTGAAGTTAAACATAGAAGACATATTGGATTCCATGCCATCTTGGGGAGCAAGAAGAGAAGTGGGGAAGAAAATCTGGAACTCAAAATCATGTGCAACTGAGTGTTGTAAACTAAAAATAAAAAATCTTAATAAGAAATATCTCAGAGGCTACTGAGTCTAAAACTTTCGTTTTATAGATGAAGAAACAAAGGCCTAATGTCACAAAGTAGTAAGCATATTTTATAGAATTATTTGGAATATTATTATCCCCTGGAGATTTTTTTTCCTGGTGATATCTACCTAAGCTAGTGCGTAGTTTCAGAAAGTGCCAAAGAACAGTCAATATGGTGTTTGCTGCCCAAAAATTCCAGGAGAAATGCCAGGAGCAGAACAATGTGTATACATGTTTGTAGATCTCACCAAGGCCTTTGATATTGTCAGTCATGAGAGCTTACGGAAAAAATATGTAAAAATTTGGTTGCCCAGAGAACTTCATCAGCATTATATGTCACTTTTATGATGGCATGCCCTGCCTGGATTCTGGATAATGGACAATTCTCTTGGGCCTTCCTAGTCACCAACAGAGTGAAAAAAGGCTGTGTGCTTGTTCCCATGCTTTTTAACATGATGTTTTCAGCCATGTTGTCAAATGTTTTCAATGAGTATGAACACAGAATCAAAGTCACCTACTGCACTGATGGCAAATGCTTTAACTTGAAAAGGCTACAAGCCAAGACCAAATTGAAGGGAATGCTGGTGCACGATTTTTTATTTGCAGGTAATTGTGCACTCAACCCAGCCTCTGAACCTGATATGCAACAATATATGGATCGTTTCTCTGCTACTCAGGCTAATTTTGGTCTAACAATTAACACCAAGAAAACACAGGTGCTCCATCAGCCACCACCACATCGTCCATATGTGGAACCATCAGTTACAGCAAATGGAGAATTTTTGAATGCTGTGGATAAGTTCACTTACCTTGGTATTGTACTTTCCAGGGACTTACATATTGATAATGAGGTTGATGCACACATTCTCAGAACTAGCTCAGTGTTCGGGAAGCTCCAAAGTAAAGTATGGGAGAGAACAGGTATTAAACTGATTTTCAAAGTTAAGGTCTAGAAAGCCATTGTGCTGACATCATTACTGTAATCCTGTGAAACCTGGACAGTATTCCAGGGCCATGCCAGGAAACTGAATCACTTCCATTTGAATTGTCTTAGGAAAATTCTCAAAATCACCTGGCAGGATAAGATACCAGACACTGAGTTCCTTTCTTGAACTAAACAGCCAAGCATTCAAACTCTACTTCAGAAAGTACAACTCCAATGGGCTGGTCATGTTATTTGAATGCAAAATATACACTTGTCAAAATGACTATTTTATGGAGAACTCACACAGGGCAAGTGTTCATATGGTGGTCAGTGTAGAAACTATACAAGGACACTTATAAAGTCTCTCTTAAGGACTTTGGAATTGATTGTGTGACATGGGAGACACTGGCACAGGACTACTCAGAATGGCATGCCCACATCAGAGAAGGTGCTGCACTCTATGAGCAAAGTAGAATTGAGACAGCTCAAAGGAAATGCACGATGCACAAATTTGGAGTATCCACCCCACATGTTCACACAGACTATTTGTGCCCAACCTGTATTAGAATATTCTGAGCTCATATTGGTCTGATCAGTCACAGTCAGACACATTGAAATGTGACTTTAACATAATAATTTCATTTTGGTCCTCTTCAGAAATGAAGGACAACAGCCACATAACCTAAAATCTTTCTGCATCTCCAACAACTATACTATAAACTTTTTCAATTCTTTTTTTTTCTTATAGCAATACTGGTAACTACCACCTGCGATGTTCTCCTTTCTTAGAATTATACTTGCAATTCCTTACTGAACATTCCAGTGTTCCATTAAGTTCATTGGATTGTAGGTTTAGATTTGGAAAGGACCTTAACGATAACCTACCTAGTTCAACCCTCCTGATTTTACAGATGAAAATACTGAGAAGTGGAAGGACTTACCTACACCCAAGTAGACAGTAGAGCTGTTATGAGAATCCAGGGACTTTATTTCTAGAACCACTTTAAAGGACTATAGGAATTCAGGAGGAAAATTAAATTAAATTCAACAAGCATATACTAAGTGATTGCTATTTGAAAGGAACTATGTTAGGAGTTGTGTGGGACACAAAAATAAGGGCATAGCAATTCCTTTTCTCTACTGGAGAATATTTTTAAAAACACCAGATAATAAATGCAAGATAATTTGAGAAAGGAGAGAACACTAGCAACTAGGTGATCAGGAAAAACAGATGGCCCTTGAGCTGAACCTTGAAGAAAACTAAGGATTCCAAAAAACAATTGCTATGTGAGAGCAGATTTCAGGCATAAGGTTGAGTTTCTATTTAGATACATGGGGCCAGAAGACAAAAGGATAAGTTCTAGCAAGAGGAGGTAAGACAATTTGTCTAGAGTGTGTACAGGGATGTAATATGGGAAAAAAGTATGTAAAAGTAAGATGTAACCAAACTAAAAAGAGCCAAAAAATTACATGCAACAGAGAAATACATTCAAGAAATACATTCTTGAGCTGAGCATCTTATAGGAAAATTTTCTTGTCAGCTATGTGAATGATTGACTGGAAAGGAGAAAAATTGGTAACTGGGACAGGTAGGACATGATTCAAGTAACAGAAAACAACCTTTGTTTTGAACCATGAAAGCAAAGCACTCATTTCAAGGGGAGAGATGAGGCATAGTCCAAAATTTGGCTGGAATAGGATAAATGCACGGAAACGATATTAGAATAGGATAGAAACTTGGGTTTGTTTGACTTTATGGAGGACCACATCCTATCCTCTGTATCTATATGATTTCAAAATTAATAATTGAAATGAAATTTAATTTAATCCATCAACTTGTTTTGTCTACACAATGCCAAAAATGTTTAACTGCTTTTTTATCTATTGAACTGACCAGTTTTATTTGTTATATTTTGCTTGCATTTCTTCAGCATTAAATAGTAACAGTCTAACATTTCCACTTTCACCCTCAAGACATGTTTTTTTTCCTATTTTTTGTATCTCTTTTTTAATGGCTAGTAGTTTTTTTATAGTAAGATGAAGGACTCATTTAGAATGCAGAAATGCTTTATCCATTCCAAAACAATAATGGTTCAAGTGGTAGTTCAATGAAGAGCTGATTACAAGTAAATCAATTAAAAAGCTTCCTTTATGTTTGCTGGTTCACTGATGCTGCATTGGCAATAGATTTAGGAGGCTTATTTTATGCAAAAGATTGTTGGATGACAACCTTATAATTGATAGTTGATGAAAGATTGAGTGCCAAAATTTCTAAATGCCTGCTGAGCCGATATTAACATGAAACACTGATTGAAAGTCAATTTCAAAATTTCTACCAAGACAAAAGTGATCCTCTCTCAGAACTACAGACCACAATAAAATTATCATTTTAAAGATAATTACCGTGAGAGACAATTGTCCCTTTCAAGAAATATAAGAGTTTGAGGGATATAAGCAACCATTTAACACAATGCATATTTGGGAAGGAATCCCTACTAATGTTCAAATGGTTTTCTAGCCTAAGTTTAAAGATCTCCAGGGAAGGGGACTCCACTACCTTCTCAAGCAATTCATTCTAGTTTTGGACAGTTATAAATGTTACAGAGATTTTTCTTGAAGCCAAATCTAAATTTGCTTTTCTCTTTTTCAATTTTTACTTGTTTCTGCCCTTTGAGGCCAAACACAACAAATCTAATCCCTCTTCCACATGACGTCAATTCAAATACTTGAACATAGCTCTCATGCATCCCATGCTGCATCTCATGCTGATCCTTTTTTTCCAGGTTAAACATAGACAGATCTTTCAATTTATCTTTATACGTAATCAGCTCAAGAGATTTTATTATCCAGGTTTCCCTTCTGAGAACACTTTCTATCTTATCAATAGCCTTCCTAAACTGGTATGTCCAGTACTGAACAAAAACCCCAAAAGAAGTCTGATAAAGATGAAGAAAATTGGTATTATCACTTCCTTATTCTTGACCCCTATAACTCTCTTAGTGCAACCAATGACTATATTAGTTGTTTTGTATGTCATACTACATTGCCAACTTATACGGAGCTTGCTACCCATCAACCACCCTAGATACTTGTTAAACATAATCACTGTATCACTAGCCAAGATGGCAGAGTAGGAAGTAGTAAATCTAACTTCCTCTCGCAACTACTCCACAAAGACCTAGAAAACTCACCATAAGGAGTCCTTATTGGGAAATTCAAGGAAAAATAGCAATCAGTCCTTTGACATTGGGAAACCCAAGATGTTTGAACACTGATGACAGGATCACCTCAATTCCCAGCAATCAATTCCTGGAGAAAGTAACAGCAGGATGCAAAAGAATACAAAATGGAATTAAACATAAACCAGGCATTCTTTCCTAAAGTTCACAAATCCTGGCCCTAATGCAAAGTATAACTACAGAAAATGATATGTGAAGAATGTGTGTGTGTGTGTGTGAGTTTTAAATTCCATCATAAAAATATATCAAACCAAAGAACTATCAATATCAAAAACACAAGCACAGCAGAAATAAAAAATGCCTCAAAATATCTTCAAACAAAAACTCAAATAAAAACAGGATGGGCACAATTTCAACTAGGATTAAAATGATTTTATAAATAAAATAAAAGTGCTTGGAGAGAGTATTAGAAAAGAAATTAGAGCTATGGAGGAAAGACCTAGAAAGGAAATTAAAAGACTTTTAATTTTAATTTTACTCAGAACTTTAGCCAAGCAAGGAACTCCTTGAAAATTAGAATCAACAAATTGAAGTTAATTTACTACAAGAAACAAAAAAAAACCCACTTTTATTTCAAAAGGCTCAAATAAAATGTAAATTATGTCATATTAAAAAAACTAAGCTGTAAAACAGAAGAGAGATTGTTTAAGTATCATTAGATCAGCTGAAAGCATTGACTAGATTATCAGATGTGGGATTCAAACCCAAATCTCTCTGACCTCAAAGCTAGTACTCTATTTGCTATTATATGCTTTCTCTCTTAAAAAAAATACAGCTGAAAATAAATGCTTACTACCAAATCTTTTTTTTTAAGGAAGTGAAGGTTAGAATTGTTTGTCTGAGAAATGTGAATCTCAATAACATCACTACGGGCAGATATGGTTTTTTACAGTAATGGCACAATAATGTATAGCATAAGACATTCTAAGGAAAGAGAACATTCTCACACCATTTTTCCCATAATCACTGATGGCTCTGCCATCAGTCATCATCAGGATAATCAGAAATTGATAATTGTGCTGACATAATTGGGATATAACAAGAACTTTAACAAAAAGGTATTAGTTTCTGTTATGTCAGGCTGAACTTTTGTCATGCAACCTAGCTTTCCAAAGGAGAAACTTGTAGAACACACTTAGGATCAATTGAGACTAAAAGGGAGATTAGTGGACTAAATGGTAACCCTACCTAGATTGAGTGTACGCTAATTAAAAAAAAATGAGTGAGTCAAAGAACAAGTCATAGAAACAGTAATTCAAGAAAGATAACATCAATGAGCAAATACACAAAAATGATGGGGTATAACTAAAAAACTACATAAGGGGAAATTCATAACACTAAAGATAGTGAAAGAGAGAAAAAGCACTTTAACATACTGAGCATGCAACTAAAAAAAGCTCGAAAAAGCAACAACATGTGAAGGGTTCTCAAACTACATTACGAAGTGGTCATCATCAACATAATTTAGTATTAGATAAGAAATAGTTGTTGATCAATGGGATAGATGAGGGATATAATATACAAAAGCAAATGAACATATTAATCTAAGGTTTGATAAACACAAAAATCGCATCTATGGGGGCAAGAATTCACTATTTGACAAGAACTGGTGAGAAAACTGGAACGTAATCTGGCAGAAATTAGGCATAGACCAACATTTTATACCATATGCCAACATTAATTCAAAATTGTCACATGATTTCAACATAAACAGTCATGATATAAGCAATTTAGGGCAGCACGGAAGAAATTACTGGTCAGATATATGGATAGGAGAATACTTCATGACCAAACAAAAGACAGATTCTGATTACATAGAATTAAAAAAAAACTAAGGTAAAAATTAATGTAAATAAATGTAATAAATAAATAAAATTTAAAACTGATGTAAAAAACTCATGTCACCAAGATTTTTTAATAAGCAGAAAACTGAAAAAAAATTTCAGTAAGTTACCCTGATAAAGGTCTCATTACACAAACATATAAAAAATTGAGCAAAATTTATAAAAATAAAAGGCATTCTCCAAGCGGTGAATGATCAAGGCATTTTCCAGAGTATTTTAAAATTGTATCTTACTCTATTCTCCCTGACCACAACCACATACCCCTTTCTGGTCAGTATAATAACTAAGTTTATAAGTAGTCAATATCAAGACACAATAGCAGAAAAGGAGATTGTAGTGTGGAACCTGGAAGCCATGGACAAATTTTCCCAAAAGATCAAAGGAGCACAATTTACAAACTGTATCATATATTAAGCAAAATTCACATCCTGGTAAGATATGCTGAATCATGGGATCTTGATGCCGCTGTCAAGGTTTGTGGTTCTATCATATGTAAATTCCAGACAAATTATAGACTTCTACAGTTCCACACCTGAGGGACATCAAAAAGGTGCTAATAACTTTGAGATGTAACTTTCAAATTTTACCAATAACTTTGAAATTATTTGGATATGTTAATGAACTTACCCTAAAGTGGCGCGGAAAAAAAATGGTCTATTTCATCAAAAATCCCTATAAAAATCAGAGCTCAAAGTCTTGTCTTCTGAGCACTTTTCCATGTCCATCAGGTCCAACCTTCCTAGTTTTCCCAAGACTGATCTGTGGTCATGTGATTGATACTCTCTGCCTCTCCCTCTCTCCTTCCTCTTTTGAAGACTACCTCACTTCACCATCCCATTTCTGTCTCTTCCTGTGCACCCTGTTTACCCCTTGTCTCTGTACCTGGTATGTCTGTTAAAGTGAGGTTGCTGCCCCATTTCCCACTGCCAATCATGGTCTTTCTGAGCAAATACTCAAAGAACTGGGTGTTCCTGGCCCCATTTCCTAATTTCATAACACAATTATCTCGGAGAGGAAGAAGTTAAAGCTAGAGATAGCCATATGAAAAAATCCTTCAAATCACTAATAATTAGAGAAATGTACAACAATACAACTCTGAGTTACCACCTCATACTTATTAAATTGACTAACATGACAGAAAATGAAAATGACAAATGCTGGAGAGGATTTGTAAAAATAGGTAAACTAATGCACTGTTGGTAGAGCTGCGAACTAGTCCAATTGCTGTGGAGAACAATTTGGAACACTTCCCACAGAGCTAAAAAATTATGCATACCCTTTGAGGATTATCACTACTAGGTCTATACCCAAAGGACAAGAAAGAAAAAGGAAAAAGAGACATATGCATAAAAATACTTATAGTGGCTCTTTTGTAGTGTCAAAGAATTGGAACCTGAGCAGATGCCCATTAATTGGGGCATTACTAAACAAGTTATGGGATATGAATGTTATATGATACTATTATGTTGGATTTTTTTTTAATCTTGGAAGATTTAGATGAACTGATACAAAGTGAAATAAGCAGAAACAGGAAAGCAATCTATATAGTAACAGCAATATTGCAAAGTCAATCAATTGTGAAAGATTTAGTAACTGATTAAGACAATGCTCTACAACTCCAAATGATTCAGCATGTAAAATGCTACCCATTTCCAGATAGAGAACTGAGGGGTTCAGTGTGCAGACTGATACATTTTTTTTCTAAATTATCTTGTTTTTATTTTTTTTCAGAACATGGTTGAGGCAAAAATACATTTTGCATGATCTTATATGTATAATTGGTATCATATCTCTTGCTTTCTCAATGAGGAGGCTGAGGAGTGGAATGAGAAGGAGAATTTAGAACTGAAAATAGAAATGAAATTTTTAAAAAAGTTGTTGGAATATAAGTTGAAAATGTCTTCCATGTGTCCCCATTGTACATGGTCATTATGAACTCTAAAAGGTGTGATCACCAATTGTTTCATGAGATGATACTTCTGGATGCCCTTAGACAGATTAAAAAAATGAAAATTCTGCCAATTCTCTTAACTGCCTCTCTAAGGAGCCTGTAGAAGCCATCCTTCTACTTAATAACCTCTCCATGTCTTGTAATTTCATTGTAGCTATAATATCCATGTAAGTGTGATTCATATCCTGTAGCAGTGTATCAACTCATTTTTCAAGGATTTTACAAGGATGATGCAGAGAGTACCAATAGTAAAAATGAATGTTTATGGATGTTCCAAAAAAGTTAGATTATTAATACCCTGTACTCTCTTTTCTTCCACTATCACTAAAAGAATAGGGCAGTGATTTAACAGGACTAAGGATGATTTTGTGCTTTTTATCTTTTTTCGTAGGACACTATGACAAAGGGGTTCATTACCAATAGGTCAAGCTGTTGGAAAAGAGGATCTCCATACTTAGCTAAGCTGTAAATGAGACAGCATACACTCCTTATCACTGGCACTGTCCCTGTAAGCTTTTGCACTTAGGCAGCAAGACACTGCCATGCCATATTGAGGAACTGAAATTGATTTTTCATGAAAATTTAGAAATACTGTCATCTAAACTTTTGTTGTTTTTTTTTACAAACTTTATAATGCTTAATGATTCCGAATGTGCTTGTTGGTTAAAGGATTACATATTTCTCATAGTATTATTTTATCCAGCATTGATGTTTTTGTTTTCCTTGCTATAACATACTGCCACAAGATGGTTTAATAAAATTTAAATTATCAACTGATATACTTTTTTGCATCAATGTACAAAACAGTTTAATGTGTCTTTGAAATGTGCTGAGTATAATTCTGTTTTAAAAAAAAACTTGGATGTGGAGAATTTTAAGTTAAGAAGCTCATTTCATTTTTTTTTCAAAACTTGTGCTAATTTCACTTTTTTTGTTATGTGTCTTCTATGAGCTTATCTTTTATAGACTCTCAAATATATTGTGAAATTCTGTATTGTCTATGGAAATATAATGGCAAAGTAATGAGAATTGTATAAGAAAAGTATCAGAGAATGAAGACCAAGTGAGGATTGCCATTATTCAAAACATTTTTGATACTCATCTTTATAGACAATTTATAAAACATAAAAGAGAATTATCTTATTTCCTTTTCTACAAACCTTGTTAATGTTGTATTTAATCAAAATAAGAGTTCCTTTATTAGATCACTCAAATTATTCAACAGATTTGGCTCCAGGTTACTTTTTCCCTAAATAAGAGTTGCTTTATCAGTAAGTCCAATGCTTACATTTTCTTGTTCTGCATTGTTTTTAATAATGTTTTATTAATCGCTATTGTTACATATTGCAAATTCCCCCCTTTATTTCTTTTCGTATCTCCCCCTAAAAGGGTCATTCCATATACAAAATAATTTTTAGAAGAAAAAAGGAAGAAAAGAAAAAAAACCAAGATGATTTTAATAATAATGTTCCAGATATTATGAAGATCACTCAATCACCTATTTATTCAATAGATTTCTAACTGTCAGCTTCTATATGCATATAAGTTAGAGTTCCAAACATGATTTGACTGAAGAAAATGTTATGGAAAATTGTACTGTCTCTCAGGGTAGCCACTTAAATAGGTTTAGTGAGGAAAAGAATGTAGATGTCACCTAATCTAACCCCCATCCCTCATTTAAAAGATGAGGAAACAGACTCACAGAGAAAAAAAAATGATTTGACCAAGGTCATGTACCTTGCAAACAACAGAGCCAAGATGAACATGCATTTCTAATTCTGAATTCCTCTGGTTCCAGACCCAGTCTGCTTTCTGCTGCACTATGCTGAAGGGATGACCTCTAGATGTTCTGGATTGTTTGTTAACAGGGGAGCACAAGGTTTTATAATCCTCTCAGACAAAAGTGCTAAGGAGCATGTAATATGCAACTTTACTTCTTATATGTGTACATGTAGTGTTTCTATGAAAATTCTATACCCTTTGCAATACTTTCCCTGAGAGAAGCTTCTAATTTTTCACACCAGTTATCCATTTATGCCATGACATATTTATCACATTTAAAATGTTCCTTATTATCCATGGACAGAGGTAAAGCTTCAAGTGTGTGTTAGTAGCAACAGGTAACACTAAGACATGTTCATGAAAGGAAAGATTTTGATACATGTTTCTATTTTTTTAAAAAATAAATCAGAGCAAGATTGACTTTGCCTCTATGTGAATCCTGGATTCCTTCCTTCATGGTCCATTGTTTTTCTGAATTTGTTAACAAGTTTTCAAAATGTAATTTAACTTGGAGCAATGTACATGCCCACAGTGGAGAAGGCTATGAATCATTTTTGTGTCTGAATGATTGACTTACTGAAAGAAAATTTAAGGGTTTGTCCTTTGTTCACTACCAAACAACCTTCTGTTTTTGCCAAAAATTAATAAAATTCTTAGCAATCATGGGAAAATTGGGTTCTTATATTGATTAGGGTATAAAACTTCATTATTACGAATACTTCAGGAGGGTTTCCTTTGAGCCTATTAAGTCAGAAAATGAAAAGCAGGTATAGCCCTATAACAAAGTAAATAATAGCATCTAAGATTCCCTTCCTATGGTTATAATCACTAATTCAACAGACTTATAGTTGGTTTTTTCCCTCATAAATCACCCAAAAGTAATCTTATTTGGTGAAGAGAATAGGGAAATTGTATTCATTGTTACAATGGATTGATTATTATTTATTAAGTTGGTACTTCCATGTTACACCTGCCAAGTTGAAAAGAAATGCCCCTCTATTAAATGTTCTCTCTAGGGTGTGCATGCCTGGAGTGGGAAGTAGAAAAAGATTAGAATCAGTAAATCCTCTAGATTCTAGAATGTTAACATTCCTGTTTCTCATGTGCTATCTGTTGAACCTGGTCTTCCTCTCCCACTTTTAATCCCTTTTTGCTATTTTGTACCCCTACTTCTAATTTTAAAAAAGTCACATATTCATATATTCCATGTATAGTGGAAAGGGTATTTGGTGAATGGAGCTTCTAGTAGTTACACCCAAATATAGCTGTAAATTATGTAACTTATGACAAAACATTTAGAGACAATAGATTTTTGTATAGGTGACAGATATTGTTTAACTATCTAGAAGCGTGCTCCTATTGAGGGTATCAAATATCTAGAAGCCCTATTTCATCTCACAAAAGGTGTATCTATTATGAAGATAACTGCTTTCCTAGCATCCAAAATAACCTAAAAACATTCCTGAATGAATAGCTGTAATACTGGGAATATATGATCCTCCCCCTTCCTTTAGAGTTCTTTTCTCTATTTTTACAATATCAGCCCATTCCCTCCATACTTGTGCCTTAATATTTCTTCTCTTCTCCAAAAGGTAACTCCTGTCCCCAAATCTATTAATATGAGACTTTCTCCTTATCAGTGGAGCTGAATACCCTGGTATATGTGAGAAGTGGGGTGGAGTTGGAGAGAGCCCAAGAGAGCTTTAATTCATATCCAGTTCTCTTTTGGATTCACAAGTTTCAAGTCTTTTTGGAGACTTCAAACTTTAAATCACTTTGGGTGCTTGTGGCTTTTTGAGAGGGAAGGTTTCATTTCATTTCATTTCAGGTTATTGAAGAAAAAGACTCTGGAAGACATGAGAGGAGGCAGTCTCCATTATGACCTTATCTGTAACTTACTACACTAGAGAATTCGAGGAGTTTCCCCTTGTGTGGGATTTGGGAATCTTTCTTATTTGAGCTGAGTTGTCTCAATTCTAATAGGTGCTCCTTCACTCTGTTTTGTCTGGTATATATTGTTTTATGTATACTTTGTCTGGTTTCTATTTTACTATGATTTGGATAAATGGGTATCTTTGCTACTCACTATGTGTGTTAATTGTGTATTTGGTATTTGGTTGAAAGAGGGGTCAAGCTTGGGATATATAGTTTAAGGTCCCTTTCTCTCAATAATAGGGAGATACAGTGATCAGTAGTCAGATTAAACCTGACCATATCCCCTAGACTAATAATACTTAAGGGACCAATCAAATGCAATTCTGGGTCACTACCCACCTCTCCCTAAAGACGGAAAGTGGTGGCCTCTGGCCTCAAATTCCTGCTTCCATTTCTAAATCTTGGAGAAAGCTGTGAGGAGAAGAAGACAGAGTCATCCTTTCTGACTCACTTCAAGCTTACACAATAATAGCCCTCTCTAGATACGGAATCTCACCACACATGGGACTCTCTACATTAGCATTCCTATTCTCACCACTTCTCCATGTTTGCATTATTTGTCTATTCCCACATACTTCAATTTTTCAAGGAACTGCAACTTGGTCTGTGTAAAACATGCTCCCTCCAATCAGTAAAACATGCCATATATTGATTTAGAAAACTACCCAATTAGCATTATATATTTTCCAATGTATTTTAATTTGCTTTGTTAAACATCTCCTAATTATATTTTAATCTGATCCTGGCCCACACAGAAGTTCGCAGGCTTCCTAGGGCATGCTGGCTGCCAGTTGTGATATCTCTGATCTCTGATGTAGATCATAGTCCTCCATGATCTTTGAGAGTTGATCGATTTTAAATAAAATAATTACCTTGTGACCAAGCTGTTCATGAGAATCTCTGAACTTAGGTAAGCTGGTCATGGAAAACAGATGTACATTCCATCCATTGATGGATTCACTATATTGAAGACATAATCGTAGCTATCTAGTCTACTACATATTGGCAAACACACACACATACACATTCATATAGATATAGATATTCACACACATACATACAAAACACTCAGGTGTAATGGTAATCAGGGATTTTTTGCTGTTCTTCTCTTAAGTGCCTTCAATGTGCCTGGCCTTCGTTTGAACAGGGCAGGTAAAGTGGGATCTTTTGTCTTGGAATGCTTCTCAGCACTGGGGCAGTAGAGAGTCATTGATTTGTATATGATGTGGTGCTGGTGGTTGAGTTTTCCCACACCCTGGTTTCCCACAACCTAAATGCTGAGGTTTCCCCAGCCCTCTGGGTCCTGAGCAGGGTATATGTACTGGAAGGTTAGCGTTTCACTTTTGTGGGTACACTCATCGAAAGGGGGACAAGACTCTGGGCAAGCCATTGAAATAGCCTCCCAGCTTTGATAACCCAGAAAGATGATGATGCTTCTCTGGTAACTGTGTGTTACTATGGATAGACTGGTTTGTGTTATTTGTTCTGTTTATTTATTGTATGTGATTTGTAATTTCTGTTTATATTTGTCCCGAAGTTCAAGGGGCTGATTTTTTCCCACTGAACTAAGTGAATGATATATGTATGTTTAATTAAACTGAGATTGTTAACCCCTTAAAGTTGCTTTCAATAGAAAAGCTTTGTCTTTTTCCTTGACTGAGAAGGCTTGGGTCAAATTCTTTAGGCAGGACCCGGTGTGTCAGTATTTTGGGGTCTTGAGCACCCCTCAACCCCAAACCTCATCATATACTGTATAGGTATGTGTGTATACATATATGTATGTATATTTTTAAAAAATCTGCCATTGAAAAATTCAATCTGACATTTCATGTCACTCAATCAATAAGTATTTATGAAGTACTTTCAGTATGCCAGATACTGTTACAAGGTGCTAAGGATATGAAAACATAAAGACAACCAGTCCCTGTCATCAAGGAAATTATATTCTAATTGAGATAGATATATGTCTCTCTATGTTGTTTTGGTTCATTTATCAGAGAATAAACAGGAATTGACTACATTCTCAGTTGGCTGCCACTCAAGGAAATTGAGGCACAGTGAAGAAAACTTTTGTTTGTTTTTTTGTTTTCTTCCATGAAGATACACTAAATTAGTCACAAATATTTAGTGTGGTTTGTCTTTCTCTGAATGATGATACACAGAATATTTGTGCATGATACTGCCCCCATTTACCTGTCAAATGAAGCAACCATACTCTATTCTCCTTCAAAAGGGCTTAATTTGTGAATGCATAGGAAGAAAAAAAGAGGATTGGTAGAAAATATCCAATCATACTAGTGTGTCATAAGTGTACTGGTTAGAGTCCTGGGCATACAGTCAAGATGAATAGGATTTTAATTCCACTCCTGCCTAACTGTGAAATGATAAGCAATCACTTTCCTTTCTCTGTTCCTCAGTTTCCACAAATGCAAGATGGGAGTAATGTTATCTGTTATAACTCCATTACGGTGTTATTGTGAATTAAATAATGAATATAAAGTGTTTTCCAGACTTTAAAGAACTACATAAATATCAGCTGTTATTGTTGTTTTTGAAATATTTGATCTACATTTGTGGACTTAGTGTTTTCTCTTTGTATCCAACAAAAAGTCTTTTTTTTTTTGTGGACAGCTCGGTCTTCTCAAGGAATGGCAAAATGTCCTAAAAGGGTTCGTTTTTAATCATACTTCCTCTTATCTAACAGCCCCTTAAGGTGTTTTTTAATTTGAATAGTGCTTAATTGCATAATAAAATCTATTGAATTTTGAAAGTGAACATTTCAGCTTTCATTTTAAAATAATCTTATTTTCACTGATGCATTTTATTTTCATTACTTTCATTTCTGCATATGTCTCTCCAACCTGCCCTACACATAGAGCTACATCATCTGTTTTAACAAAGATTAAAAAAGAAAAAAAAGAGGAAAAAACTATGATAGTACATATGTATTCCATACTGATAGCAATCTTTACAATGAAGGGATGTGCCTGTCTTCCTGTAGCAGCCCTAATATCATCTAATTCCTTCTTGCTAATTTGCTCTCTATGATATAACACAAGTGTTATTTTCATTTTAATTTCTTCCATTGGTGATCTGGTGTAATCTTTCAAGTGACTTTTAATAGTTTGTATTTTTTCTCATTATAACTGTTAGTTCATATTTATTCACTATTTATCCAAAAATAAATGGCTCTTGATATTATATGTCCAATAATAAAGTATTCTAGATTTGGAAATGGACCCCAACATATAAGAGTTCCTGGGCATGAGGAAGAGTTGTGAATGTAGAATAGACATCCTGTTGAACAGAGAGGCCAAAAAACTAGAGGGTTTTCAATGAGCCCATAACTTATCCATCCCTACAGCTTGAATTAGTGACTCCCTATTCTATAATGGAAATTTTCAAGACAATACAATTTTTTCTACTAAGAGCTTACTTAGTTCATGTATTGTACAGTTCCCAAACTATTTGGGTTTTTTATGGGTCAGGATGTATAGTATGCATATTGAGACTTGGTTTGGAACCCTCTTTATTCTCTTGAAATCCTGAAAGGACGTTTTGTAACGCAGTTAATGACAACTGGTTGCTATGGATATTTGGCTTAACGTTTTTTTTTCCTAAGCTAGAATTAAACCATTAGTTTGTTTATCTACACAACACCAGTGTGAAACATTATGACCATTCCCATATTACACATGAGGAAACAGAAATAAATTATGGGGCAAAAAGGGACCTCGAGAGGTTATTTTCCATCCTCCTATATCTGGTCAGAATTATATACAAACCAACTCCAAATTGGATTCAAAGAACTACTTAATTTATTTTATATTGCTTTCTATACCAGATCAGAACTTGAAACCAAACTCCAACCTTCCCCCTTTATTTAAAGTCCATCTTTTCAAGTGCACTCAAATTGCATATGAAAGAATACTACTAAATCAAAATCAATAGTCCTGGTTTCAAATCCTAGCTTTACCATCCATTAGTTGTGAGACCACTGCCAAGCAACTTAATTCCTATCAGTAGCCTCACTTCTAAAAAGGAGATAATAATATTTACACTGCCTAGCTCATAGGGTTTGTTTCTTCGTTTGTTTGTTTTTGAAGAAAGCAGTCTCTAAAGCTTAAAATAACAAAATGTATGGATTATTCTTGCTATTGTTATTATTCTGAGGCAGCATAGTGGGACTGCTGGAATTTGGCTCATTCACTTTTAAGAGTCCAGATTTAGGGAAGTGATAGTCATTGCCACACTCTAACCAGATGACTTTAATATTGTTATCAATGAGCAAACACAGTGTAAGAAAAATATTGGCAACATACAATGACTTTCCTCCCTTAGTGGGAGAGATAACTTATGTTTTCAATGACAATTCCTCATCCAGTCTTTGTGGATCCACTTGAGCAACTAGATGATAAAGATCATCTTCCTGGAAAGCTTACACAGAAGAATCCAGTGTACTACAAGGAGAGAACCATCTGCATTTTGCTGAACATGGTACTGATTTCCCAGATATGGAAGTCATTGGATGAAATAGAAAAGCAGCAAAGGGAGCAGATTGAGGAAACAAACCATGAAAGATGCAAAAGACACACTGGAAGGTGAAATGGAATATGTGTATCATGGGCATCAAGCAAACCTTTGATTCCAGAATCTATAGAGGCATCAAGAAGAGCAGATAATGATGAAGGAACTTTGCAATCCAGAAATGCAGAAACACAAATATAATTACAGCAAGAGAAAGAGCAGAATAGAAAAGAAAAAAATGATGATTGTCAAGGCAAGATGGAAGAGCAATTGAGAAAAAAATTATAAGCAGTTGGGATACATGGGTGCAGATGAGAGAGATGTGTGGTGCAATATGGGGGATATCTATGATTCAGAAAGCCAGAAATTTCCAATTTTAGGTAGTGGGGGGCATAGATTATGAGACCAGCCCTGGAGTTCTACCAACAGTCCTGAGTAGTTGCGTGATGGGAGATAACATGAACACTGAGCCCTTTCGCAGGGCAGAGTCCTAGAGCAATGGGACATCAAATTCTAGCAGAATATGGTAGAGGGAGAGAAGAACATAAAGAACCAAACAAAAATCCCCAATTTTAGATGTGATAGATAAGTTTTCATTACAGTTTTTTTTCTTTTCTTGTTTAAACATCAATCTTTTTAATTCTTAAGTTTTAGTAGAAAAGCTATATTTTTATTAATTTTAGAAATTTATTGACCTAATACTTCTAAATGGTCTCCTTTGGTAAGTAAAATTACATAATGTAGTATTTTAATATTTCAAAAATGGGGGAAATCTAGCTTTTTAATATCTAATATCCCTAAAGTAATGGCTATGTATGTTTGCCACTGAATTCCCAAAGTATATTAGTTTTTTAAACTGGCTTCAAATAAATAGAAAAAGGAGGAGGAAGAGGAGGAGGAGGAGAAGGAGGAGGAGAAAGAGGAGAAAGAGGAGGAGAGCTGAATGGACACTGGAAACTATCTAGAACAACTCAAAAATTACCAAGAATCCCCTCTATAATTCCCCAATTAGTATTCATCTATTTCTGAAAATTTTTGTAGGGGCCTTAGATTGCTAGGTAAATCAAGGTATCCTGTGATTGTTGTTCCTGTTGTTCAGTCATGTCCAGTTCACTGTAGCCGCATTTGATTTATTCTTGGCAAAGACATTGGAGTGGTTTGCCATTCACAGATGAGGAAACTGAGTCAAATAGGGTTACGTGAGTTGTCCAGGGACACATATTTAGTATATGAGGCCAAATTCAAATTCAAGAAGGTGAATCTTCCTGACTCCAGGCCCAGCACTCTATCCACCATGACAGCTAAGTGCCCTGAAGCAGCTGTCTTTAAAGGACGCATTTTAATATCTGGAGAATGTTAATCTTCTTCCCCTAGCATATTTACCACCTTCATTTCTCCCAGAAACCTATTTCTGTTTAATGTTTACTTATTGAAACTGTTTCCCAAACTCAAATCATATTTGTTACTTTCTAATTTGCTCAAGGCTATACAGAGATCCAGCAACAGAGCCAAGCATGAGAGAAAATTTCCCCATTTCAGTGGTATTCTGTGTATCCCTGCAGGAAAAAAAAAAATATCTTCATAAAAAAAAGATTTATGGTTCATCTTAGGAATAACCATCAGATTAAGAAGGGATCCTGACAATAGCTTTCTATGTTTTGAATCAAATTGTCCTCATTTTGTGAGACCTTCAAACATACATACATGTGTTGTATATGTAAAACAAATGTATGTGTATAAAGCACAGATATAGGCCTTTCTTGAAAGGGAAGGTTGCTATTGTTTCCTATGAAGTTTGAGGAACAGATTTTAAAGATTGAAAAATGTCAAGTTAGAAAGCAAAACACATTAATGATCTCAAACAACTATTTGTATTAGGCAGACTAATTTGTCTATATGTGTCTGTTTTCATTCTTCCCTCTGTCTCCCTAATATACTCACTTGGTATGATTATATATGCATTTTGTTTGTCAAATCTTTGCAAAATTTCTTTGGATGACTGAAAAACTGTTAAGTATGTTGCTCAATAAAAATTTTTTCATTCATTCATCAATTCATTAATTCATGAATTGAATTGAATTAATTCACGACAGATTGATTTATTCTCTCATTTATTTCAAAGTTCCAAAGTCAATTCATATTTCTCTGCAAACTCAAAAAATATGAACTATTAAAAAAGAATTGATCAAGGCTAGAGTCATTCCAATTTATTTTAATCAATATAATCTTGTATTCAGACACATCCAGATAACACTAAGCAGGAACTAATATATGATGTTTATGGGAAATGAGCGTAAGCTTACCAGCACTAACTTGCCATAATTAAGGGATTAAGGATTGAAAGGATGAGATGAAATAGCAATGGTGATAATTCAAATCTATCATTTTCTTTATAATACACTATATAGGGGGTTAAGTGTGTTACATTGAGGATCTTTTTTTCCTGTAATTTTGATTATATGAATTTGTAACCATGTATATCTAGCCATTCTGCCTTTTAAAGAACATTCTTTTTCAAATAACTGTATATTTGATTTTTCAAGAGAACATTTTAAAAAATGAAATATGAGAGCATTTTTATTTTGAGGAACTTTAAGAAAGAATTGTATCCTAAATACCCAGCTGATGAAGGCCCTATAGTAATAGAATCACTGACTCTCTGTAGTTCACGGGGATCTCAGTATCTAGTATAACTTTGATCTTTGCAACATCCCCAAAAGGTTATTCAATCTGTAATTGGAATTTACAAAATAGTACTGACAAAACAACAGAAAAATCTCAAACTAAACTGTTTCTTCACATATATTCACAACACAACCTTTTATACATGTGTGATCTGGGATTAAGAGTCAGTAAAAATTTTGTCTTTCTTACGTTAAGCCTAATGGGTCAAGAACCCACTTTGAAGAGAGTTATATCATGAACACCTATTCATTGAATATGTCTGTGCAAGGCACAATGATACAATCTGGATAGCCTAATTGTACATGGTAAGTGCAAATCAACAATAACCTGCCATGTGTGAGGCACTGTTCTAGGCACTGGGGACTATCAAGAGCTGAAATCATTAAAAAGAAGGGTTAAACCCTTTCTCATTATTCCTCAGCAGCAGCAGCAATAAATGTAAAAACAAAAGATCTCTAATACAATGTGTCTCTCTATCTATCTATTAGAAAAGTAAATTAGGCTAGTTGGTAGATGAGGAAAGGATAACTTGCCCGAAATTATGATGGAGCTGGAAGAACAAGAATTTTTCAACTCTCAGGCCAATGTTTTTATATTACAACATATTGACTATGGTATTTAGCTCAGTAAAAATACCCAACCAATTCTATTTTTGTTGAAGAAAGATGATGCTTTTTATGTTCTATTTTTGCCCTAGAGATGAATATTTTTAAGTATATGGATACCAGCAGTTAAAGGCCCTCATAATATAATGAATCAGAAATAATTTTAAGGAATGCTTTTGGATTTCTAGATTTCAAGGCAAAATTTTATTTGCAGATCTTTGCCTTCTTTAGCATAGACATCATATACACTTTGATAAATATGACAGTATCAAAGATTATAAGAAACTGTTGTTACACATTTTAGGTTTTGTGTATTAGAGCCAGGAATATTTTCTTTATATTAAGGAAAAATGGTTTTAAGTTACAAATAGCCTTTTTAAAGATACCTGTATCCCCCATCCATTAGACCAGCCAACAGTTGATTTCTCAGCCAGTTTTCCAAAATAATCTTTCTATACCCACTCGAGAGATACCAAATATTTTTTTAAAAGGATTGTGGAGCTAATCTCCTGTGAAAGCCTAGTGAATACACCCTGGAAAAGCTTATATGCCATTTAAAAGAGGCTGAAACTTTCAAATAAAGTAAAACTTCCTTCCAGTCTCCTTTTCTTGTGAAATAATTTCTAATCTAGAATATCACTTTTAATAAGGAATAAAAAGTTTGATTCTCTTCTCTCACCAATGAAAAACAAACATGGTAAGAGGAAATCTATGCAGAGATTTCTACATATTATCTATAAACAATGCCCCTCTTTAGAGTGAGTTTTTTCCTTCTTTTTTTACCCTAAAGAAAACATAGATTGCATCTGAGTCATGACTGGCGATATTAAATGCTAGCTTCCTGGTTACTCAAGAACACATTCTTGTTTTCATATTACAGTGACCTTTTCATAAAATGTGTACATTTATCATATCATCTATTTGGATGTCAATTAGATAATCAAGAGATTTCATTTGATGAACACTAAGGTTCTTTTCTGCTCTCCCATTCAATAAGCTTGTGATTATATCAAGGTCAGTAATTCGTTCTTTTTTATTTCTCTCAAAATGGATAAATACCTTCTTGTGGGCCATCACTAGTCGTCTTGACTTATGTTTGCTACTGGACTCTGATGACTGAAGGAGAGGGATTTTGTGCAGCTCCTGCCTCACTTAAATCCAATTCACCCACAAGTCAAGACTTCATTCTCATGATGCCATTGGTCCTCTTCAAGAACGAGGGATGAATAACAATACCTTTACTATCTACAGAGTACTACAACTACATTCCCTTTCTTCCCTGCCAACCTCCAGTTCATTGAGTCCTACTCTGAACACTGCAAAGAATACTCTCAACAAATGAATTTGTCAAGAATACATAAATACTTTTTGCCCCTACTCCTTCACAGTGTCAAATCATATAGCTTTCTTTCTGTTACACTGGTGTCAAATGAACATTTCCCATCCCCTTTTATCCTAAGAGAATATTACATTTACCCTACATGTTCCTTCTAAATTTGGGAGATTTACTACTATAAGCAGTGAAAATTTCTAGACAAAAAGATATATATATATATATATATATATATATATATATATATATATATATATATTCAGAAAATACAAATTAAGTACTACTAGATTTTGGTGAGCATTTCACCATTAGTACTATTGCAGGTACTATTTTGCCATCCTCTAAACATTCCTAAAGTCTCATCATAGCATGGGAATGGGGCTGACCCTGGGTTCTTCAAAGCTGTGCCAATGGAGTACAAATTCACATTGTTTGAATCCATTAAGGGAATGAACATCCAACAGCCAAGAATCAATCTAGCTAAGTTCACAGAGGCCAATCATCTGAAAATTGGCAACTGAATCGTGAGGCTTTTTGGACACAGAACCTCACAGAGATGATCATTTTGGTCAAAGAGATCTTGTGTCTGTGGCAAGAAAGGGTGCCCACATTAGCAAAATCACATATCCTTCAACAAATAAATAATTTTGCTGTGTCCCCAGGTTTGACCCCATACTATAATAGAGCTTATATGCCTTTAATGACTTTTGTTTTGGATCATTTAAAATTCAAATCATTTGCGGGGAGGGGGGGGGGGAAACAACTAAGTGAGTGATATAAAGAAATCTGCTATATTTTAATGGCACTGTGCAGGACCCAGGTAATAATTATTCTAAAAGGCATTTTATAAATTAGTAAATAAGTAGCAGCCATACTATTTTCTGTCATGGAAATTGGCTAGTTTCAGGGAACTAAAATAGAATCACAAAAACTAGTCTACAATTTGACTCCAGATGGTTCTCTCTCACTTTTTCAGTCTAGTAAACTCATGATCCAAATTTGAAGAGGAAAAAAATAACCCAGAACTTAAATAATAATTGACATTTATACCACACTAGGGAGACAGCTAGATTGCTCAGTGGATAGAATACTGGCCTTAGTAACAAGAAGACCTGAGTTCAAATCCAGATTTAGCCATTAACTAGCTGTGTTACCCTGGGCAATCACTTAATCTCTGCTTGCTTTAAAACACTGGAGAAGGAAATGGCAAACCACTCCAGTATCTCTGCCAAGAAAACCCCATGAACAGTATTGGCATGGTATGATCCATGGAATTAGGAAGACTACAGAACACCAACAATTAGAAATTTATAAAACTATTACATTCAACAATTTGTTTGAACTTCTTGGTAACTCTGTGAGGTAAGTGCTTTTTTCATGCCCATGATTTAGATGAATAAATTGAGATTCAGGAAAGTTAGATGACTTGGCCAAGGTCCCACAGGTAATAAATGTTTATGGTGAGATTTGAAACCAAATCTTCCTGACTCTAAGCCCAATAATGTACATGTTTGAGCTATGCCATGAGAGCATAATGTAGCTTTGTTCATACAGATAAATAATGCATAAAAGTTCTCAGGAGAGGGTATTTTCCCCAGCTTTGTCAATTCTTAGCCACTTTCAAATGATTGAGGAGTCACAAAAGTGAAATATATCCTGTCTATAAGAATGAAAATGAGATACGTTCAGTAGATGTTAGCTGATAATATAGGTCTATTTGTTTCCTAAAATTAAAGTTATTTGCTGTTTCTCCATCTTAGATATGAAGTTTTCAAAGAAATTATAAGAACTTAACTGATATTACAAGAAGATGAAGTAATACAATAACTTTAGATAGGAGGCAACTAGGTGGCTCATTGGATAAAGCCCTGGACCTGGAGTCTAGTAGACCAGAGTTCAAATCCAACCTAAGACACTTGCTAGCTGTGCAACCCTAGGCAATCAATTTAATTTCTCTTAGTCTCAGTTTCTTCTTCTGTAAAATTGAAATAATAACATATACTTTTCATGGTTGTTGTTAGGATAATATATTTGTAAAGAGATTTTGTGACCCTTAAAGTGCCATCTAAGTGTCATCAATTAACAGCAAGAGACTTTACCTTTCTAAGTTTTGGATGAAATTAATAGAAAAATAATAAAAAGGTATGTATTTCCTTTATATAGTTTAGTCATTGTCAGTGTCTAACTGGGGGAGGGGGGATGGGTGCAGCAGGAAACCCACTAGGAAATTTTCCCCTTAGTTTCTGGCATACATCCAAGATTGTCATTAATTTCTTTTCTAATGAGAGAGTAGGAGGGGAGATAAACTGAAATTTATTTGTTCTATTTTTGTTAATAACTTTGATATATCTCTGAACAGGCTAAGGATTTTTAAAAAATGAATCCAAAACCTCTCTCTTCTCCTAGTTCAAGAATGAGCCTTTTGCCATTGTAACTACAACTGCCTATGGCCATACAAGTACCTTCCCTTCTTTAAACCCCACTGCCACCCTCATCCACCACAATCACCAAAAAGAGATGGGCTAAAGAAGGGAGGGAAGATAGAGAAGAGTTTATCAAAAGTGTATTAGCAACAGAAAAAAAAAAGAGAAAAAGATTTAAGGTCAAAGAAGAGACAAACATAGGATGGGCCACTTAGAAAATCCTAGATAATTAGCAAATAATGCCAATTGAAACAATCAATACCTTTAATAAAGTTTCTTTTGTATATCTAAGAGACAATCTACCAAAGCATACTTAATAACAGCACAGATATGATTACACAATTCTTTTGAAAGAAATATATTGAAAGAACTTAAATACCTGGAGGGAAGTTGAAAGCTTATGACTGGGCTATGCCAACCAGTATAAACAAAGTGAAAATACTACCAAAATTAGAGAAGCAATGGCTCAAAAATTAAACTACCAAAAGGAAGAGTTACAGAACCTGAAATAATAATAAATTATATATTTTGTAGCACTTAGACATAAGCATTCTGATATTTATTTGATCATATTTTTTCTATCAATTTCTTTTCTCTTTTAAATTACTATATAGTTTCTTGTTGGTCTTTCATGGTGTCTTAGAATACCAAAAGATTTCACGTTTTACCTGGTGTTGGTTAATATTTTTCCTTGCAATATTTGTTAACCTTGTAATTTACTTGAGGATTCAGTAGTCAGTTTTCTTTCCAGTTTTTGACTCCTCTCTGTTGGTTTTAATTGTTTGTTCTGTTTGGGTTTTTTACACATTTTTCTTTCTTTTGAAATAGTGGTTTTAGTCTCCCTCTATCCCTTGGATTCTTCTGCTCACTTTCTGACTTATCTTCCTTGGCTGACAGTTATACTTTTCAACTGATTTGCAAATCTTTAGCTACCTTCCATCTTGAGAATCCTTTCCATTTACTATATTGAGCCTCTGACCTTAGTATCCTTTTGGGAGGTGGGTGGGAAGAGAAGAATGAAGGGAATAAGGGTATATTAAATGCTTAATATGTGTCAGGGAGTATGCTAAGTGAGTTACCAATATTATTTCATTTGATCCTTACAACAATCCTTATTATCCCCATTTTGCAGTTGAGAAAATTGAGGCAAACAGAGGTTAAATATCTTGCCCAGATTCACATAGCTATATGATTTAAATATTTGTATTTAACCTCAAGTCTCTCTGACTCCAAGCCAAGTACTCATTTCTTTCTTCAGTATTGGGATAGACATACAAAGTGGCAGCTTGCCCCAGTTCCTTCTTCAGCTTTTCAGTCTTCGTTTTTTTCCCTGTGGTTGGGCTAACATTTTTTTTTCAGTTTGAGGAGAAAAAAAGGAGGATACATTGGAGAGATTGACTATAGCCTTGAAAATCTCTAACCTAGTGGCTATTATATGTAGAGGCAGCATGCTTTTCCTGGTATGGTTGGGCAGCTTCAATGCCTGACACTTGTTGACAGTAGGGAGCAGGTAGTGGGCAAATTATACGGACAAAATCTCTGATTCACGAAGGAATCCCATTATCGTCTCCAGGCACAGAATCATGGATCAATGTGTGTGTAACATGCAGGAACATTGAGGCTGCTGGTGAATGGATTCCAAGTGAGACTTTTAAGAATAAATATTCTCTTGTATTAATTCCCTATAATGTTAATGTTGTCAAGGTTCATTTCTCTCTCTCTCTCTCTCTCTCTCTCTCTCTCTCTCTCTCTCTCTCCCTCTCTCTCTCAACTTCAGCTATAATTGTTCTACATCTGGCACATAAGCCCTACTGGGAGCAATTTTTGAGAATTAATAGGGTCTGGGGAAAGTTCCTAGTCTGCCGTCTTGTTGGTCTCATAACTTGGAAGTCAACACTCAATTTTCATTCTCAATTTTCTAATTGAAATATTTAACTTAAGTGAAATTATATTAGATTTTTATGGTAAGAATTTATGAATTATTTATAAATTGGATAAAATCTTTATTCCTATTTAATTAAGAAAAATCTTTGTTCGAATTATGTCCTGCAGCAAGACCAAATTATAGCTTTCTTTCAGATTATGCAAAGTAGCCATGATTCAGTATTAGTCAATGCTGCCACACTCTGGGAGGCAATGTGGTTTATTTTATATAGGAAATGAAGATATTGATATCAACAAACCATTCATTGAATACTAAGTTTTATGATAGATTCTCTACTGTATTTGAATTGATTTTTGTCATAGGAATATTAATTTTAAAAGGGAAAGCTCATTAAAAAAGAATGATCAGAGGTATCAATAAAGTGCTTTAATTTCAATGGAAAAAGCACTCAGGACTCCCAGAGATTTGTGATTCATAATAATTACAGTGTGAATTTCTCATTAGGCCTGGAATGATTTGGAGCCAATTTTCATTCTTGCTTGATTCCACAAGAACAAATAAGTTTCTGTGGCAAACGGAGAAATATTTTTTTTTCTTGGACCTTAATGAACATATACCTAAGGCTTGTGTTGCTATTCTTCACTATAAATAAAACTCAGGATAATTTAAGAGTTAGAAGACCATATTGTTCCTGTACTACAACTTAATCTCTTGTTATGAAAGCTCTCTGGTGCTAATGCAAGAAATCAGGAATCATTTTTATTTTTGGTGGTGGTATATGTGAGGGGATTCAAAACAACAAAACAATGTAACATTTTCAAACTTTAGTCTAAGAATAAAAAATAAGAATCTGGATTTATACTACTATACAAAATGATTCAAAATGATTAACCACTTTTTTCAGAAGATGAATGTGTTAATTTAGAAAGCACTTGATTATTTTGTCTTTAAGCTATTTTCTTCATTTTTCAAATATACTTGGCTCTTGAGATCAGATAAGGTGAATAATGAGTATCTGTTCTGTTTTTCAATGACAGCAGTGAACCTCTTGAGTTTACTTGACAATTTACCCCTCTTCATAGTCTGAATTTTATAAAGAAAACACATACAGAGAGATGAAATGTGAAGTAGGTATGAGGAATAATGCCAAATCCTGGATAGTATAGATAGATGAGTCACTTAATCTTGGCACTACAATAATTTTTGCTGTAACCAAAGCTTTATCAACCCAACTCTTTTGAGATTTAGTTTCCATTCATATAGATATACTTTTAGTCTTCTTCAATGAGTAATATCAAATGTATAGATCTTATATTCAAAAATAATTCAACATATGCAATCTCATAATGCAAAGTAAATAAATATTTCCAAAGCACTGTAGTGGGAAGTGTGTCTACTCTAGTCCTTGTCACAAAGACACTAGCTTTTCCTGAGACACTATTCCATGCAAGCTAGACTAATTTTTCCATTAAAGATATTGGAACTGTCCTTGAGACTTAATCAGTTCAGGGGATTAAGGCTCAAGCCATTTAGACAACTTTTTGGAGGCCTAAGTGCAAAACCAAGACAAGAGAAGTCAAGAGCAACCACCTTAAGAATTCTATGCAACCATGGCTAACACAAAAGCCAGCAATCTGTGCTCAACTAAAACAATGTTACATTCCTGCTAAAGAGCTGTTTCATGCTATGGTTAAGTATACCTCTGTTGTTTAACTACTAGGTAGTCTACAAGTAATGATTTTAAAAAAAAAAATTAATGAACCTGATCTATTTCACCAGCTAGAGTAAGCTCTGGGCTGAAATAGGTATTGACTAGCATTGACATTCACATCTCCCATACACAAAATATAATTTAAGTATATGTAATGAAAAGATTTCCTATTGATTCTTCCTCGAAAATTTTTTTTCATGTTTTTAGTCTTCTTCATCACCACTCTTACTAATCTAATGGGAAGAAGCACAACAATTTTTGTTCAAATCCAGGCTCAGAGTCACTCTATGTGTGTCTGTAGGAAAGTCAACCCCTCAGAGCCTGTTTTCTAATTCAAAGAAAGGTGGCACAGTGGATAGAGTGCCATGCCTAGAGTCAAAAGGACATGAATTCAAATGTTACCTCAGGTACTTACTAACTGTGTGAACAAGTGTGAACTGTGTGCAATTCCCTTAATGCTTTTGGCCCCAGTTTCCTCATTTGTAAAATAAGCTGGAGAAGCAAAAAGCCACTCACTCCAGTATTTTTGCCAAGAAAATACCAAATAAAGTCATGAAGAATTGGGCATGACTGAAAAATCAGTTAATAATACTTCTCCTAAATATCCTCACAAAGTTAATGTGAGGAAATCAACGTGTAATTTATAAAGCACTATTTAAAAGTCATTATTATAACATCCATAAATCTCCTAATTGCATGGTTCCTCCTGGCATGGAATTAACCCTAGGTTATCAGAAGTTATGCCAGAAGAGTGAAAGGTTTGGCAGTCTCTACCATCTTCGAAAGGTTTTGAGCAACATGTTTGTGATAGGATCATTGTACTATCTCAGAACCAGCCAACCTAACCAAAAAGAGGTTCTTCACAGCAGTCAGGCTTGGAAGTGATGAATTTTAGGGGCCATGGAAAACAAGGAGACATACAATGTGGTAATTACTCATGTGTCATGGCCTTACAATTATTGACATTGTGGAGGAGAAGGCAGCAGATGATATTAAGATTCATGCTATTTTGAGAGCACATAGCATTAAGGAAGCATCAACCTAATACTTTGTATATTGGTTCTTTGTCTCATGCCTGCCAAGGGGCTGTCCTGCTGAAGCAATTAAATCACATTATTATTGGACTTCTTAACACACGTGAAGCAAGAAGTCATAAGGAAGTTAAGCTAAATGGAAGAACAGCTTACAGGTTTTCCAAAGTAAAGCAAAAAATTGAGTTAATCTATGCACTTTTATTGTGTAACCAAAGGCAATAGGAAACACAATTTTGTAGAATACTTGATCACCAGGCAATACAATACTCATGAACAGAGGGAGAGACTTCTGGGTCTATAGCCAAGAGGGCAAATTCTCCCAACATTCCCCTCCAAACAACTTTAAAACAACACCTTAAATTGAAATCTGGAGTGTCAGAGTCAACAAAAGTTCACAGTGAGACATTCTTTTGGCCTAAGATGAGATAGGTCAGAAAGAGAGATCTATGATGCAGGGGAGGATGTTGGCCTATAGTCCATGTGGATGAAACATCAGCTGTGGGATTAAGTGGTAGAGAAAGAAGCAACAGCAACTTCAGCCAGAGATGATGAAGGGATTTTGCAACTGTTCAGAAAGAAATTACAGGGTGTCCTTGTGCTAGCACTGACCATAGGACTAGATGCTGTTTGCCAGCTCCATTGCCTATACCCACTTGTGGGTCACATTTCAAGGGGAGAGAAGAGAACTTTCAGTCAAGAAGGAATGGAAAACCATAGAGGCAGTATCACTTCAGGCCCCAAAGAATCAGGGACCTTGAGGAACAGTATCATTTTTCTTCCTTAGGGAAGAGAGACTCTGAGGAACAGTATCAACAGCAGTCCTAAGAGATGAAAGGCCCTTCCTGGCTAAGGACCAGAGCACAGATTAAGAGAGTGGTAGCCATACTTCTCCTCATATCACACCACCTTGAAAATGCTGAAAAATTCCAAGCCTCCAAAGTGGCTCTTAAAATAGCTGTGCTAAAAAGCCTGAAGCCTGAGACAGAGACGGAGGCCAGGAACAGAGCCCAACATTAACATAAAGTTTAAAATGAAGAAGAAAAATAAGTACACAACAAAATAAGAACATGACCATAAAAAGCTATTATGGTGAAAGGAAAGATCAAAACACAAACTCAGAAAAATAACAAAGCCAAAAGAGCTACAAGCAAAGCCCCAAGAGGAGGGGGAGGGATGTGTAAGAGCAAGCAAAATGAGACATTTTACTGTTTTCTTTTTCTTTTGGAGTGCTTCTCAGCACTAAGGCAATCAAGTGCCTTTGATCAATTCTTGCCTTTGTTTGTAGTAAGGCCCATACCCTTTTGCTAATTAGGTCATGAGAGGTGTGAAGCCCTCTGGCCCTGAAAAAGGGTATAGATATACTCTGAGGGTAACCCTTAAGCCAGAACTCTCAGAACTGTGGGAAGAGCAGTTTTGCTTTAAGGGCTCACTCACTGGGAGAGCATTATGTGATTTGACCAGATGAGACTCTAGGTAACTGTTAAGGAGACCCCTGCCTTTGAAAACATAGATGTTGGTGCTTCTCTTTTGCTAACTATATATGTAATGTCTTGGACAGATAGCTAGAAGCCTGTCTGCTGATATGTGTTATTTTGCTCTGTTTATATAATTTCTGCTTGTAATTTCTGTTTGTGTTTTCTCTGAACTTCAGGGTGCTGACTTTTTACCCTAAACTTAGTGAATGATATATGTATGTTTAATTAAAGTGAGATTGTAAACCCCTTAAAGTTGCTTTCCTTAGAAAAGCAGGTCAAAAAACCTGTGCTAGCAGCCCTCCTGTGTCCTTGTGTTATTGACCTTACACAGCCACAGTAGCAGCAAGTAGCATTGTTGTTACAGGGGGTAATATGAATAGGACATAAACCCAACAAGAATTCTCAGAAGAGATAAAAAAAGATTTTCAAAATCAAATGAGTGGCAGCCTAAAAACTAGGTAAAGAAATTAAAGCAAAGGAAGAAAATTATGAAAACATGGCTAATAGTTTGTTCATAGAGATACAAAAAGTACTCAAGAAAATAAAAGCTTAAAAAAATAGAATTGGCCAAATGGAAAAAGAGATACAAAAGTTCTCTGATGAAAGCAACTGGCTAAATGAAAAAAAAGGAGGGCAGTAGAAAGCTAACTGAAGAAAATAATTCCTTAAAAATTACAATTAGGCAAGTAGAACCTAATGGTTCCATGAGACATCAAGAAACAATAAAGCCAAAAGAATGAAAAAAATAGAAGAAAATTTGAAATATCCTATTGGCAAAACAACTGATCTGGAAAATAGATAGAAGATACATAATTGAAGAATATTTGGACTACCTAAACAGCCATGATGTGTGTGTGTGTATGTGTGTGTGTGTCTGTGTGTGTGTGTGTGTGAGAGAGAGAGAGAGAGAGAGAAAGAGAGAGAGAGAGAGAGAGAGAGAGAGAGATGACATCATATTTCAAGAAATTATTAAGGAAAACTGCCCAGATATGGTAGAACCAGAGGCCAAAATAGAAATGGAAAGAATCCACTGATCATCACCTGAAAGAGATCCCAAAATGAAAACTCCCAGTAATATTAAAGCCAATTTCCAGAGCTCCAAGGTCAAAGAGAAAAGATTTCAAGCACTCAGAAAGAAACCACTCAAATACCATGGAACCACTGTAAGGATCACCCAAGATTAAGCAGGAACCATGTCAAAGAAGTGGATGTTGGTTCATGACTGTTTCTGTCAAACTTTTTCCCAGTTTTCTCAGGTCAGGAATTTTCCTCATATGGTTAGTTCTTACCTCCAAAGGTAGATCTTTGGGTTTATTAAATACTAGATTACTATGGTCATTTACTTTTGTGTATTATGAAGTCAATTTATTCCACTGATTCACCATTCTTTCTTGGCCAGTACCAGATTGTTTTGATAATTACTGCTTTGTAATATAGTTTGAAATCTGATACTGTTTGGCTGCCTTCCTTCATTTTTTTCCTGATTCTCTTGATTTTCTCAACCTTTTGTTCTTCCAGATGAGTTTTGTTATTATTGTTTCTAATTTTATAATTCTTTCAAAGCTCTATTGGTATGACACTGAATCAGTAAATTAACTTAGAAATGTTATATATATATATATATATATATATATATATATATATATATATATATATATATATATATATATATAGCTGATGATTTATGTGAGTTTATTTTATATCCTGCAACTTTGCTGAAGTTATTGTTTCAATTAGTTTCTTTTAATTAGTTCTGTAGGGTTCTCTAAGTATACCATTATATCATATGCAAAGGGTGATACTTTTGTTTACTCATTGTGTATTTTTATTCCTTCACTTCTTTTTTCTTGTCTTATGGCTATAGCTATCATTTCTAGTAGAATATTGTGAGTTACAATATATTTTTACCCCTACTCTATTCCAATCAGTATTAGTCAGACATTATTCCATAAGGGTGGAGATTATAAATTCTATATATTAGGTCCCAGAGCTATGAGCTACAGATTTTAAGATCACTTGCATAATCATAGGAAGCTTGCTAGAGGCCCTGCATCCTTGTTTTTCCTTGTCAATGTGGCAGAAGTGACTCAACTAAATGGGAAGTGTTTTGTTTTATTTTTATTTTTGTACATCTGGACCATTCTCTCTTGTACAATATGAGCAAATGGCCATCTTATGACCACTTAAGTAGTGGACATGGCCCATGTTTTGCCCGACCCTTCACCCTGCTGTTATAGTGTTTTGCTCCTTTTAGCCTAGTCATCATATGTAAATCAGTGGAATCACTTGGCATTTAGTATAGCCATTCTTGAATGTCTAAATATCTAGCCTTACAAAAATAGGGTCCTGGGAACAGGGGGCATCTAGAAGGTATGAGATCCATCTCACAAGAAGGGACTATGGACACTTTTTTTTTTAACAAAGTGCCATTGGCTCAGAGTTCTGCCTCAGTCTCTTACTGTAGGTTGGACAGTTTTAATTCCTACATATTGAAAAACAGTGGTGATAATGGAGAAGAGAGGATTCTGGGAAGATGGCAGAGTAGGTCAGAAAATTCCAAGCTCTCAAGATTTTCTCCCACAACAGAGATAAAACAGCATCTCAGGGCAAACAAAGTGCAGGTAACAATAAATAAGAATAGGGGCAAAACAGGGGTTCTCCTGGGATAATCCAAGATCTGAAGAAAAGTACCAGGATGAGGTTTGGTCTCTATGAAGAGTAAACATCTCCAGGCTAGGGTTTGCTTAAACAACAAGCAGTAAGCCCTTTGCTTAGCTAGGTTGGTGGGCTGCTTCAGTCCCAGCCACAGGAATTTGTACCCCTAGGACAGTGAGGGGACTTGGGTGTCTGAGCTGGGGGAGATCAAGGGAACCTCTGCTGACAAGGAACACCAGACCCAAGGTAAATGATCTGTCCCTATTGAATCACTTGTAATCAGTCTTTGATATGTACTTTGTATGTCAAATCTTCTATTAAGTTTAGGTTTTGTTTGTACAAGAGGAAGGACTAAAGCAGAGGAATTAGCTGGGCAAGGAGGGCTGGTAGTTCTGGGAACCTACATTAATCAGAAATGGAATCAAGAGGAAACAATAAATATAGATATATATGTGTATGTGTGTATGTATATATATGTATGTGTGTGTGTAAGTATGTATGTATAAAAGTCTTGTAAATCTTGAAGAAATAAAATGGTAAGGGGATGGAAGAGAGAATAAGGATAGAGGGGAGGGTGAGGGAATAGGTTAATGGGGGCTATAGAATGACATTTAGATTTGTGGGAATGGGAGGATAGGGGAGGGATCCTTGAAGGGGGGTACGCTAAGTAATAAGAGGGTAAGGTAGCAGGTAGAAGTAAACTAGAGGAGTCAGGAGGGGTAGGAAATAAGAGATACACACACACATAAAAACAAAGATTGGATACAGAATTTGGTAGAGAAACTATATGTCTATACGGGTACATATGTATGTAGGTATATAAGCATGTATATGTGTATGTGTGTATATATATATATACATACATACATACATATATATATATATATATATACAAATATATCTGCACTTAGTTCTAGCCTTCTGGGGAAGGCGGGGGGGATGAAGGGGGAGAAAAGAACAAAGTAAAAATTATACAGAAGAAAACAAAAGAAAATTTACAAGAAATCAAAGAAAATATGGGCATCTCTCAGCACAATGTATGGTATTTATCATACAGGATTTCTTGAAATGAAAATTTATTGCTACACATTTTGAATCTTCTCATGTTCTGATATGCAAGTCACATACTTTTTTCTTTTCTTGGTATTTAAGTTTCAATATTTATATTTATGATATGTTTCTTTTTCTTTTATCTATTCTGTATTTGAGTTCTGGTGTTTGAATCTAAAATAAAGCAAAAATAAATAAATGAAAAACAGTGGTGATAATGGCCATCCTTGCTTTATCTCTGATTTTACCTGTTACAGACAATGCTTCCTCTTGGTGTTAGACAAACAATTCTTATCATTTTACAAAAGGATACCTTTATTCATGTGCTTTCTACTGTTTTTAATAAGAATATGTGGTATGTTGTCCAAGGCTTGTTCTGCATTTGTTGATATACTCATATGAATTTTGTTGATGGATATGATCAATTATGCTGTTAGTTTTCTTAATATCACACCAGCCCTGCATAATTAGTATAAATTCCATTGACACTTAATGTATGATCTTTATGATATATTGCTGTAATCTCTTTAATAGTATTTTATATAATTTTGGCATCAATACTCATTAAGGAAATTGGTCTTTAGTTTTCTTTCTCTGTTTTTGCTTTCTTAATTTAGGTAGCAAAATCATATTGGTGTTATAAAAGGACTTTTCTAGGAACCTGTTATCTATTTTAAATAGTTTATATATTATTTAGATTAATTGTTCCTAACAAATTTGGTAAAATTCAGTTGTTAATACATCTGGTCTTGGGGATATTTTCTTAGGAAGATCACTGACAGCTTCTTCAATTTCCTTTTCTAAGACAGGATTATTAAAATATTCTATTTCTTCTTCTGTTAATCAAATTAATGTGTGTTACTTTTAAGTATTCATTCATCTCACTTAATTTATACATTTTACTGGCATGTAATTGGGCAAAACAACTCATATTAATTGCCTTAATTTCATCTTCATTTTGGGGGCATTCACTCTTTTTTATTTTTATAATGTAGTTTTCTTCTTTCTTTTCTTTTAAATCAAATTTACCAATGCTTATCTATTTTGTTGTCCCCCCCCCATAAAACTAGCTCAGTTTCATTTATTAATTCAATATTGTTTTGTTTGTTTTTAACCTTCAATTTTGTTAATCTTGTCTTTAATTTTCAAATTTCTGCTTTCACATGGAGTTGGAGATTTTTAATTTCTTCTTTTTCTAGTTTTGTTGCTGCATGCTCAACTCATTGATCTGCTGTTTCTTTCTTTTATTGATATACACATTTAGAAATATAAATTTTCCTCTAAGTACCTTTTTCACTGTATCCCACAAACATTGGAATGAGAAATGGGAATTAAAATGATGGTATCATTTGGTAGACTCTGTGACTTTAACCCAAAATATCCAAATAGTTTTCCTTAATTGTTCAATGTAAATGTTGCAGGTGCTCGCTAGTGTAGTTCCCCAATGATATATATGTTACTCTGTGCTATTTCCTTTTTTTAAAAAAAATCAGTGACTTGGATAAAGTTATAAATGTTAATTTTATGAAATTTGCAGAAAATAAAAATCCAGGAGAGTGTATTGATACAAAGCTTATACCCAATAAATTCTCAATGGGCTAAACTATTATCATACACATAAAAATAAGAAATTTCATAAGGATCATTGTGAGGGAATATACTTGGATTAAAAAGAAATCTACTTCTCCAGTACTACAAGAAAAATAGATGTTAGACAGCATCTGGAGGAAGGAAGTCAGGCTACTGCAGTGTCTTGAAATCATGAATAATGAGAGAAATGAGAAGAGAAGAAAAGACTCCTTGAAAGAGAAGATTTGGTTGGAGTCATAATAGCTTTCATTGAATAGCTGAAGGGATGCCTCATGGAAAATGAATGTTTTTGCTTCATCCCAAAAGGAAGAAATGGGTGCAAGTTGCAAAAAGGCAACTTAACAAACTCAATAAAAGGAACTTAACAGAAGGAAAAAAACTTCCTAAAAATGAGAACTCTACAAAATGAGATGGCTTGCCTTGTTAGGCAGATATTTGGCCTTCACTGGAAGTCTTTCAGCAAAAAGATGAATACTACATTCAGTATCTAGTTCACATATGGCTTTCTATCTGAGGTTCCTCTAAAATCGGAGATGATATATTCTTCTTCAGAATATGTATAGTTTTAGTTTTGTATATATCCTTAGGGCCTACCACAGTGCCTGACATGGGTGATAAATACTTAATGATTCATCAATTCTCTGATTCTATTCAAGAAATCAGATGTAACATCAGTGGTAGTTCTAAAGGTCATAGGCACTTTTCAGAGCAAAATTAAGAATTTCATTCTATAGATGGAAAACTCAAAGAATTATTCTAACTCAGACTTTAAAGAATATGCACACAATTGCCTATAACAATTTATTTCAACCATTAACAACATTACTATAGGACTCTGATTCATTCATTGAGCAATGAATGTGTTTAAATGAAAGAAACAAGAAAGCTCAGCCATATGCAGTAAATAATATAAACAGCAAAAGAGAAAGAAAAGTTGAATACTATTGCTCTGTACTTTCATATTTGGACACAATTTTAAATTCTAGTTTATTATAATCAATGAACTGAGTAGTGAACCAAGAAATTATCAAAGTAGGCAGTTGAGCATGTCAGCTTTTTTTTTACATTGTCATGAATTCTTTAATCTGTCATAGCTAAAGTCCTGAATTTAAAACTGAGTAATTGGGAGAGGCAGAGATATTTCACAAACAATGATGTGAAACAAATTCAAAGAAATTAAAATCATTTCTTGAAGCTATAAGTGATGAATGAATCCTTAATGAAACAAGGAAAAAAAGTAACTACAAAAGACAAGAGAGATAATTTTGCTTAGATAAAAGAGATACACTCTTGTACAAACAAAATTAATGCATCTCAGATATGAATGTAAGTATTCAACTGGGGAAAATATTTAAATCAAGTTTCTCTAATAAAATTTGATATCAAAATTATATAAAAATAAAAAGAAATATGCAACAAATATAGAAATATATGACCATTCTGAAAGATAAGTAGCAAAAAAATTATGAATAAACTAATAAACTAGAAACTGTTAAGCAAAAAAAAATGATGATCACAATTACTAATACTAAGTTAAATGCTCTTCTGAACAACCCTAAAAAACTCCTATAAACAACCTCTCACTAAGAAATTTGGAATATATAACAAAAAGTTAATGTTGGAAGGGTTCAGGAAAGACAAACACAATATTGCATGGTTGGTGGAGCTATGAGTTGGTACAGTCATTTGGGAAAAAATTGAACTATTCCAAAGAAGATGAATAGTATATCCATATGCTTTGACTCAGAGATTCTAATTCTAGCCAGAGAGTCTAATGCTATGCCCCAGGGAGTTCTTGATTAATAGAGAGATAGAAAGAGAGAGAGAGAGAGAGAGAGAGAGAGAGAGAGAGAGAGAGAGAGGTATACACCAAGATACTTATTACATTGCTGTCTGTAGTAAAAAAGAATGGGAAACAATATAGATGACCATCACTTAGGAAATTGCTAAGCAAATTGGGGTGCATGAAAAGTGAACTCATATGATAAATATGATGAAGCATAGGAAGATATATAGACCTATTCAAAATAAGGTCAACAGACAGAAAATTAAATGCAATGATGACAACAATATGAATGGAAAGAACAACTTACAACATCATCAAAATTGCTACAAAATTATACAAACAAGCTTAGCCTCAAAGAAGAGGTATAACAAAGCACTTCCCTTGTTCTCATGTAGAGACAAGAGTCCATGGGTGTGGAACACTGCTTATAATGTCTATATGTGTGTAGACATACATATCCAGGTACATATACAGAGGTATATAGTTCTGATTGGTTTTGCTGAATTGTTTTCAATTTCTTTAACAATTATTTTTTGTTCTAAGGAATGGCTTTCTGGAAGGGGAGGAAAGGGATATTGGAAAGAATGTAGCTGACGTAAAGCCAAAGATATCAATTAAAACACGAAAACTTTTTAAAAGTGGCCAGATAACTCCCTTGATGATATTTATGACAAGAAACACCAAAATGAATTTACATTAATCATTTTACTTTTTCATTTCATATGAAAAGAGAAACAAAAAAAAATGAAGCGTGTCTTCCCCCTCAACAGCAGTCTTGCCTCGAAGGCAAGTATCTCACCCAAGATCGTTGTAAATACTGTCCTTATTTGGGTGGCCTTAGGCCACTGGATCAGGAAAGCATATAGGAATCAGAAAAGGAAAAAAAAGCTGCAAGCTTAGTGGAACAAAGAGAGGGAAGAAAGACCAATGACTAAAAATTAATCAGATGAATTTCCTTATGCTCTTGGTTGACTGGCTTTAACATGTGTTCTCAAAATATGTGACATAGGCCACCTCATTGGAGGTTTTTTGACATGAATAATACTTATTTGAAATAAGGCTTAGGAATGTGATTTCAGATGTAATTTCTTTCAATGATCTATTTTTATAGAATAAGAAACTGAGAACTAGAGAAGTTAAATGACTTGCTTAAGATTATACAGATTGAAAGTAGGAGCAGTCTGACATTCAAACTCATGGTTTCTTATCCTGTATACAAACAACTTCGTGACTTTTAGTAACAATAATTCAAAATTAGCATGCCATAATATGGAGGTATGAGGAAAACTTTCCTTATCTGACAGTCTCATCTATCTGTAACATAGCTAGGAAGCCAAAAGACAATACTTCCTACATATACACACACATCTGACACACAAAAATAAAAGCATTAAAAAGTCTGTGAATGAAATCCTATGGACTTTGATCAAACAATGAACCCTATATGCTTTCACTAATAATGAACTTCTTTAATTTGATTTAGTTTAGTTATTTCCAATTCCAATAAGAAATAAATTTTTAAAATTTGGAGAGTGTGGATTATAAATTCTGGTCAATTTGATAAAAAATAAGTTTATTTATTACTTTTTATTCATAGCTCATTAAATTCTGTAACATGGATGACAATAGTGAAGCACAGTGCTGCAGAGATAATGCTCACCTATTATCAGACAAAATGGAGGACTTGTTGTAATGTAAAGAGTTCTGATTTTGTGGATTTGGAATGACTCTGGAGTTGTATTATTGAGATTAAAATTCAATCCAAAAAAATGCTCAACCCAAAATACCTTTTTTTAGAGGGGGGAAGGCAGGGCAATTAGTGGTAAGTGACTTTCCCAAGGTCACACAGCTAGTAAGTGTGTCAAGTGTCTGAACAGATTTGAACTCAGGTCCTCCTAACTCCAGGGCTGGTGCTCTACTCCCTGCACCACCTAGCTGCCCCAACACATTTTTAAAAGTACTTTGAAATAACAATATTTTGAAGAGTCAAGAGTTTAACATTCATTCAAGTTGATTTTTAAAGAAAGGTATGACTTGTATAACAAGATGTTAGTCTTGATGAGAAAGAAACTCAAGATAGAAAGTCTTCTGCTTTCAAATACAGAAAGAGAACTTGAACTCTAACATCTATACTTAAGCAAGGAAATTTACTTTGAAATTTTATAAGAAAAAAATGAGGGCAGTGAAAAAGATAGCCTTGGTCTAAATCTCTTTTTTAAAACCATTAATAGTGTTTGGCTGAATTGAGCTGAAGCGGCATTAAAATTCAAAAGATTCCTCAAAAATAGCTTATCAAAGCCAACCAAAGAAACTTCTGTCTTCAATGACCCAATAAGTGAGCTCTTCATCTTTGGCTTTTTTTTCAATAAAAATATGGCAAGGAATACAAAAATGAGAGCTAAGAACTTTAACAATTGTAAGATCCTCAGCTACTGGGGAAGGGATAAGATTATACAAGATTAGAGGCCATTTAACAGTAATTTAGTGTAGAAACTTTTGTGAGGAGATGATCCAAGTCACGATCTAAGTGAGTAAACAGAATACCATGTAAAGGCAGGCCACATTTCATGGGCTAATGAAATCTAAGCAATAAGTTAGATGAGGGGGGAAATAGTAGCAGCAGCCAAAAGTTGTGGAATACAACATGGATTTAAGGATTGACTATATACTTGGAAAGAGTGTAGCATTAAGCATTGGTGAGTTAATAGCTCCTTATCTCCATAAAGGATGGCAGAGGGCTAGTCATGCCACAGTGCCTGACACATAGTAAAAAGCATAATAAATGTTTGTCAATTTGCCTTGACTCAGAATAACACTGGAGAGTTATATGACAGGTATGGACAAGCTACATTTATAACAAATTAGGAATGGGGGAAAAGAATTGGAATGATGTCATTATGCATGTGTACACATATACATATGTATATATGGATATATGTTCACACAAAAATGAATGGTAGGCAATGCAGGCAGAAAAGGAGTTGAGCTAAGAATTAAAAAAGGAAAAGAGATTGAATTTGGGAAATTGCAAGGCTCCTTTGATGAACACAAACTGATCTTAGAAACAAAGGCCTAGCTATCTTTGCCTACAGTTCTCTCCCTCTTCATTTCCATCTCTTGGCTTCCTGATTTTCTTCAGGCCCCGGCAAAAATACCACCTTCTGGCAGAGCCAAATGGTAGAGAAAGCAACACAGCTAAACTCTCCCAACATTCTCCTCCAAATGACTTTAATGACTCAAATTGAATCTTGGAGCAGCAGGGTTAACAAAAGTTTAGAATGAGACATTTTTCAAGTGTGAGACAACTTAGGATGTCAGCAGGAGATGTCTGTGACACTGCAGTGTGAGCCAGGTAGGAGGGCATATGGAGTCAATACCAGCAGGAGGCCTTTGAGGTAACTGTGACAGTGGCAGGTTCAGGGTCTCTTAGCCCAGAGGGAGTTGGATAACTAGTCAAAAGGACTCTTTTCTGGCACTGGGGGCAGAATTGGGAGATGTTTGGTGATTCCATGGCCCATAGGCAATTCTGGATCACAGTTCGAAGGTAGAGAGGAATGCTTGTAGTTGGTAACAATAGAGGAGGAGCCCTGGTCAAAGTTCCAAGGCAAAAAAGGAACACTAGTTCTTATAGCTGCAGTGGAGCAGGGCACCTGGTCACATTTCCAGTGCTAAGAGGAACACGAGCATTTCCAGCTACAGAGAAGCATAGGCCTTTTTCGGATAAAGACTAGAGAGTAGACCAGGAGAGCAGTGATAGGAAAAGAATAGAGATGTGTCACATGATGAACATAATAGACAAGGGAGAGCACTATGTAAATATCTTCATGGTATCAAGAAAAGGTAAGAAGGCCTTGGTCATATTGGGAGGTACTTCTGTAATGAGGTTTTTGGTGAAAATAGACAAGAAATACACATTTTTGATAAGCATAGACAGGTTATGAGCTACATTATTTGAGGAAATTCACATTTTGATGGGACCACAAATTTGTTTGAGTATTTAATTGCCTATAGATGTGAAGACTGAATCTTAAAGAAATGTGGTGACTATTTTAACATTGTTTTTGCCAGACTATGATGATGTTCTGTGGATCTTATCATTTAACTATAGTTCTATTTCACTGCACTATGATTTAGTACAGACCTGCACAATGTCAGTAGGTAGGGGCCAAAATTAAAATGGGCTAAACTTCTTTAGACCACAGATAGATTATTAGTGGCTCATTTTCCAAGTAGAGGTATAATTAATGATTAAACTATTTTGCAAATAAGTCATAGCTTAAAAATGGAAATTTCAATTAATATCAATTAATTATACTTATTAGGATTTTTGTTTATCATTAAATCACATTAATGTAAAAATTACTTTGCTAAGCGGTACAAGTTTCAATGTATTTTTCAGGTTTTCTTGCTGTTTACATTTAGTTAATGGGATATATTACACTTTTGTCAGCAATCAATTTACCATACTCTGAAATCATGTTTGAAATCAATTTCTTTAGAAATCTGAAAACTAACTTTACTAGCTGACTAATTTTTTTAGTTCTACAAGAATTAAATACCTATGTTACATGCAAGATTCTGGGAATACAAAAATAAAACAGACCTTGCCCTCAAGAAGCTAATGTTCTACAGGCGGGAAACAACATGGACACAGATAAATAGGCAAAAGAGGAGGAAACCAAATCTAGGCACAGAGGATAGTCTTTGAAAAGGCAAACATATGATATAGAATGTCAACTGTGAAGAACAGCAAATAAGCCAGTTTGGCTGGACAATAGAATTTTTGTGAGGGGGAATAATGGGAGAAGTACAAAGACTGGAGCAAGATTGTAAAGTTTTAAATGCCAGAGAAATTTGTATTTTATCCTATTGCTTGTAATTCTATGCGTACACATGGCAGAAGAGACAGCTAAGGTTTAATTAGAGAGGTGGAAGTGACTTGTCTAAGGTCAAACTAGTGAACAGAAAGACCAGGACTATTTTTTTTTGTTGTTTGTTCAATCATTTCAGTCATGTGTGAGTCTGTGACCCCATTTGGGGCTGTCTTGGCAAAGATACTGGAGTAGTTTGCCATGTCCTTCTCTAGCTAAAATTAGGAAACTGAGGCAAACAGAATTAAGGGACTTGCCCAGGGTCACACAGCTAGTAAGTATCTGAGACCAGATATGAATCTAGGAAAGTGAGTCTTCTCAACTTCAGCCCCAGAAGTTCTTTTGACTAGCTGCAAAAAATGCAGAAAATGGGGTTAAGTGGGTATTGACTCAAGGGTACCTCATGAAACTGCTTTATAAAAGTCCTGATAGGAGCTTTTAAAAAGAAGTCAGAGTTCAAAAACTCTTAAAATCAGAGTTTAAAAACAATTCAGTGAGTCCTAATTACTTCAATTTTGATTGAAGTTTTACTATACATACTCAGGAAAATGGTTCAAAAAGGGTCATCAGTTTTGCTAGATGAGTTACAAAATTTTGCCTTCCTAAACTGTAACTTTGTAGGTTTCTCTATTTATTAGTCTACTCTCACCCCTTCCCCATTTCCTCCACACATTCAGAAATTTTAGGATTCCCTAGCCTAGCCTAAATGCTCAGCAGGAGTTTGCTGTCTGTCACTACAATTGGAGTCACAATAGCAGCTCCATTAGCTGAAAGTCTAGGGGAAGTACCAATAAGAAGGGGATGGGGGTGGTAGAAGAGGGAGGACAGAGAGAAAGACAGAGGAATTGCAAGGCTCAAGTAATGGGTCAAAAGACTTACCTACTTAGGAGCCCTACTTTCTTGCTAACTTAAACAATCAGTGTGTCAAGATTCCTCACATGAGAACATTATGCCTCAACCAAAAAAAGTACCACTGACCTAGAATAAATTTATGTTTGTTCTTATGGATCTAGAACTGAAGTTTATTGGACTGATTTTTTTTATATGCAAAAGCTGTTTGGCTAGTGTTATTCCTTCAATTTGACATTTAAGTACTGACTGTGTATAGGACACCATAGTAGGTATTAGGAAAGATGCGAAGTTTCAGTTAAATTCAGTGACTGCTCTCATGACATGTTTTTTCCTCTATATTTACATTTAGAGGAAATGACATTATTTCAAAGTCCTTACTACTCCATAAAATTCAGGCTTTCATAACTTTATTGAAAAAATAATTTTATTTCCTAGAGTAAGTTTACTTCTTAGGAACTACACAATTTAACTGGATATCCAATATGGAATCCTCCTTTCCATTATTAGATGAAATTACACTAACAGATTTTAGGGTGTGGGAGAGGAAATAACAAAAAATAAAAAATTGCATGGCCTTTCAGAAATCAATGCTGAAATTTAGGGCTAGAAAAGAAAACTGTTCCGAAGTTAGTTCATTGTGAGGAACCAACCAGAATCAAGTCTTATCCTCAATGGTCCTCCCAAATATTTTCCGGTGATATACCAAACCTATATTGAATTAAATAGCATTTAAAATCAGGATCAAGGACTAGCTTAAACTCAGAAAGTACTCTTTCCCAGAGCAACTGTCAGATAAAAGCAAATCCCACAAATTCCCTCCTGGTCCAAAACCTCGAAGCCTTGAGGATATGTGAGAGGCCAAACTGAGTCTCCTAAATCAAGGCTCTTTTGAACTTAAACACAGTGATGCCCTAATACTGCCAGTAGTTTCTCTATCTTTTTCCCTCTGGGTTTTGGTCAAATTGACTATATGTTACTTCAAGATTGGGACGTGTTCAGTTTTTCTGGTTTTCTTAAGAATTTCAAACATTCATATTTGGTTCACTTTGATTTTTCCTTTCGTCATTCATATGAGACAGAACTTTTTTTTACTCAAGTTATTTTTACATATTCTAATCTGGGTCAATAATATTTCATAACAGCTTGAAATTCAAACCAGAAATGTAAATATAAATGAAGTGTCAAATTCAGTGAGATGAAGTAGTCAATAACATGCCATAAGTATTTATTGGCTAAAATCTCTCACTTAATTCTTTCCCCTTAAATATTGCTCTTTAAGAGAAGGGATGGAGGGGATGATGTAAGTATCTAGTTACTGGTCCACTGCCTCATTTAAAAACCCTTCATTAAAGGAAATCATCTCAAAGTTCCTTTAAGAGTAAATGGCATTGCTGGCCTTCGCCACATCTCAAATATTCAAGGAGTCAATCAGAATCACAATTGTTCACAAGTCTGAATTAGCTGTTGATGCAAGACTGCATTGCCTTGTCCACAGGAGGCTTGACCAACTTTAGTGACCAAATTTCTATATGGTCTCTGGAGGGAGTCTGAGTTTTTCTCAGTTGCACAGGAATTAGAAAATTTGCCTTCTGTCTTCACTGAAGGGCTGGGTTCCTATTACTAATACTGGAAGCTCCTCTTGGTCTGGATATCATCAAGAATCTTTTGCAATTCCTCATCTTCAAACTAACCCTCCAGGATTGTAATCAGAGCCTTAGCTTCTTCTGCTGTCTCAGGACAAAGGTTTGCTAAACAGGTCAACTCAAACTTAGGGAGTTTATTCTGGAATAACAAACTCCTAACACTAGCAATGGTTTCCCTTTTTTTTTAAACTACTAAACCATTCAATGTAATTTAGAGTTTTCATGAAAACCTCTGAAAGTTCTTGTTCATCCTGTACATTTTCATTCTGTTGCTTTCAATGCTCAGGAAGATGTGGACTTCAGAATTTAGAACAATTCCTGCTGTTTCAAACTCTTTGGGGAAGATGACCTGCAAGGCATCTTCACCCACATCAACAGAGGGAGGGTTGGTGCCTCTGGCAGCCATCACGCTCCGGCTCCACCCCAAAGGCACTGCCTCATTTACTGAGTTTACTTTACTGAAAAACCATTGTTCCCCACTGAGATTTTTCAACAACTTGGATGTTTTAATTTGTTTTTAATTGGTATCCCATATGCTTAAGTCAGGATGTTTTGATTCGAAGTGGCAGTAAAGATTGTATACCTTTGGAATGGCTATTACTTCTTGGAAAACAAGGCACAAGTTTTGTCTTTCATGTAAATGAACAAATATCTATTTGTACACTCCCGATTAAATACTCTATGTCCTGATTCAATCTTCCATTTCTTTTTATCACCCATTTTATAAAGTTACACCCAAAACTTTAATCTTAGAACCAAAAAATCTCCACAGCAACTGCTCAAATACAAAGAAATACTGAACTGAGTGTCTGACTTTGGAGGGAGCACCAGACACTCATGTAACTTGGAGGGTGCCCAAGCAGTGAGGGAGGGGAAAAAGCCCTCTTGTTGTTGTTGTTGCTCATTGCATAGCATGCATCAGCTGCATTGGCACCTGGCTTCACTCGCTTTGACCCTGTTCAATACCAGTAATTACTGAAAACAAAGCAAAAAGATATGACTCTCACTCTTCTCAGGATAGAGACACACTGAGGATACTTAGTTGATGTGGGTCACACAACAAATAGGAAAGAGTGTGGAGTGGCAACCCACCTATCACATTACATGATGGGCACAACAGTGACTAGTGGAAGGCAGATTAAGTGGGGCATGGACAAAACCATCATTACATCTTTACTTTATTTTACATCCTCTACTTTGTTCACAAGTTGCCCTAAATCCTTTGATGGGCCACAAGTGTCCCACAGGCTGTATATTGTGCAGGCCTGGTCTACTTCAAAGCTCAGCCCCATTCCATGAAGGAAAACATGAAAAACTTTGCTACATTTTTTTGCAGAAATCCAGATAAAACACACACACACAGACACATACACATTTATACCTCTATGAATACATATGTGTGTGTATATGTATATATATGTGTTTATATATAAGTATGTGTGGATATATGTATATATTCTCCCACATATAGAACTTAAATATTTAATATATTCATAATATCTCATACGTACATTATATCCATACAGAATACATATATGTATGTGTGTTTGTGTATATATGTATATGTGTGTATATAATATGTGCACATATGTGTATATAATCTGATTTGCCAGGCTAGTAATAACATGAAAAAACCCTAAAATTAATTCTGTTCTTGAAACAACTATGCCAATTCCTTTTATTATTTAATGTTTTTAGTTGTCAGCATTGATTTCCACAAGATTTTGAATTACAAATTTTCTCCTCATTTCTACCCTCCCCCCACTCCAAGATGGCACATATTCCAATTGCCCTTTTCCCCAGTCAGCTCTCCTTTCTGTCACCCCACTCCCCACCATACTCTTCTCCCTTACTTTCTTGTGGGGCAAGACAGATTTCATGCCCCATTGCCTGTATATCTTATTTCATAGTTGCATGCAAAAACAACTTTTTATTTTTTTGAACATCTGCTTTCAAAACTTTGAGTTCCAAATTCTCTTCCCTCTTCCCTCCCACCTACCCTCCCTAAGAAGGCAAGCAATTGAACCTAGGCCACACATGTATCATTATGCAAAACCCTTCCACAATACTCATGTTATGAAAGACTAACTATATTTTGCTCCCTCCTGTCCTGTACCCCTTTATTCAATTTTCTCCCTTGACCCTGTCCCTTTTCAAAAGTGTTTGCTTTTGATTACCTCCTCACCCTATCTGCCCTCCTTTCTATAATCCCCCCTGTTTTATCGCCTTCCTCCTTCTTTCCTGTGGGGTAAGATACCCAATTGAGTGTGTATGTTACTCCCTTCTCAAGTCAAATCTAATGAGAGCAAGATTCACTCATTCCCCCCCCATTCTCACTCACCTGCCCCCTCTTCCCTTCCAACGAACTGCTTTTTCTTGCCACCTTTATGCAAGATAATTTACCCCATTCTATCTCTCCCTTTCTCCCTCTCTCAATATATTCCTCTCTCATCCCTTAATTTAATTTTATTTTTTTAGATATCATCCCTTCGTATTCAACTCACCCTGTGCCCTCTGTCTATATATATATATATATATATATATATATATATATATATATATATATATATATATATATTTACCCCCCAGCCACACACACACACACATATCTATCTATCTATCTATCTATCTATCTATCTATCTATCTATCTATCTATATCTATATATATATATCTATATATATATGTATGTATGTATGTATGTATGTATGTATATGTATATTCCCTTCAGCTACCCTAATACTGAGGTCTCATGAATTATACACATCATCTTTTCATATAGGAATGTAAACCAAACAGTTCAACTTTAGAAAGTCCCTTATGATTTCTCTTTCTTATTTACCTTTTCATGCTTCTCTTGATTCGTGTGTTTGAATGTCAAATTTTCTATTCAGTTCTGGTCTTTTCACTGAGAAAGCTTGAAAGTCCTCTATTTTATTGAAAATCCATATTTTGCCTTGGAGAATGATACTCAGTTTTGTTAGATAGGTGATTTGTGGTTTTAATCTTAGCTCCACTGACCTCCAGAATATCATATTCCAAGCCCTTTGATCCCTTAATGTAGAAGCTACTAGATCTTGTCTTATCCTGATTGTGTTTCCACAATACTCAAATGGTTTCTTTCTGGCTACTTGCAGTATTTTCTCCTTGATCTGGGAGCTCTGGAATTTGGATACAATATTCCTAGGAGTTTTCTTTTTGGGATCTTTTTCAGGAGGCAATCTGTGGATTCTTTCAATTTCTGTTTTACCCTCTGACTCTAGATTATCAGGACAGTTCTCCTTGATAATTTCTTGAAAGACGATGTATAGGCTTTTTTTTTTTATCATGGCTTTCAGGTAGTCCAATAATTTTTAAATTATCTCTCCTGGATCCACTCTCCAGGTCAGTGGTTTTTCCAATGAGATATTTCACATTGTCTTCCATTTTTTTCATTCCTTTGGTTCTGTTTTATAATATCTTGACTTCTCATAAAGTCACTAGCTTCTACTTTCTCCAATCTAATTTTTAAGGTAGTATTTTCTTCAGTGGTCTTTTGGACCTCCTTTTCCATTTGGCTAATTCTGCCTTTCAAGGCATTCTTCTCCTCATTGGCTTTTTGGAGTTCTTTTGCCATTTGAGTCAATTTATTTTTTAAGGTATTGTTTGCTTAGTATTTTAGGGGGGTCTCCTTTAGCAAGTCATTGACTTGTTTTTCCTGGTTTTCTTGCATCACTCTCATTTCTCTTCCCAATTTGTCCTCTACTTCTCTAACTTGCTTTTCCAAATCCTTTTTGAGCTCTTCCATGGCCTGAGATCAGTTCATGTTTTTCTTGGAGGCTTTTGATGTGGGCTTTATGACTTTGTTGAGTAATTCTGGCTGTATATTTTGTTCTTCTTTGTCACCAAAGAAAGATTCCAAAGTCTGAGTCTGAATCTGAGCCCATGTTCCCAGCCAACTACTTGACCTTTGACCTTTTTGCCAGGCTATGATTTCTTGTAGGGTAGAGAGTACTTTGTCCCAAGCTTGAGGGGCTGTGCTGCTGTTTTCAGAGCTATTTCTACACAGCAAGCTCTGCCTCAGCATTCCTAGTCTTCCCCCAAGAACTGCCAAACCCAGACCACTACACAGATCTTAAGAAGCCTCTCCACTCCTGCTCTGATGCCCTTCTTAATTCCTCCCACCAGGTGGGCGTGGGGCCAGAAGCAACTGCAGCTGTAGTTCTGGAGCAGGCTCAGAGCTCCACTACCTCCACCACCTCTGGGGCAGTGGCCTATCATGAACTTCTTTCACTCTGTCCCAGAAGCTTTTTGCACTAACCTTCTTTGTTGTCTTTGGGGTTTGTGGGTTGAGAAGTCTGGTAACTGGCACAGCTCCATAATTCAGGGTGCTAGGACCTGTTCCACCTGGCTCCCGGTCTGGTTTGTCTGGGTGCAGCCCATGCTGGGCTCTGCTCTACTGTGCTCCCAGCTCCATGTGATAGACCTTACCCAGAGACCATCCAGGCTCTCCTGGGCTGGAGCCCTGCTTCCCTCTGCTATTTCGTGGGTTCTGCAGTTCTTGAATTTGTCCAGAGCCATTTTCTATAGGTGTTTGGAGGGACCTGGGGGAGAGCTTTAGGCAAGTCCCTGATTTCCAGCCGCCATCTTGGCCAACCATGCCAATTCTTATGAGCCAATGCTTTCCCAAATGATGCTCAATAAACTTGATAGCAAAGTTGCTTGAAAATTTAAACTTTAACAAATATCTTTGGGAGACTAAAGGTGGGATATTTCCAGAATAAACTGATACAACAATTGAAAACATCAATAACACTTTTTTTAAAAAAGTGATCTTGTGAATCTCTCCCTATATGTTATACAAAAGTACCAAAGTATATAAAAGTTACTTTCCTCACTGTGTTCTTTTAATGTGACACAAACTTTGTCTAATGTGAAATAGACTTTTCGTCTAGAAGCAATTATTCTTCCAACATATTTGTCTTTTTAAAAGACACTGAAATAACTGTTTTTTTTTCTTTTCATGTAGAGAAAATATGTTTCTACGTAACTTTATTTTTCTTTAAATTGTTTATATTTTTACCAAAATACATCTATATTTATATCATGTTATTAATCCAATGAGATAACCCATCTCCTCCTAATTGCATATTGGGTTTGCAAATGCAATTCTTGACCCTCACAATAACCATCTACCTTCATATATGGACGTCAATCTGTCACTGGATTTCCAACTGGAATGTCAAAGATTCCTTGGATCTACAGAACAGCAAATTTATAGAAGTTCAGTATTCAGACATTCACAATTTTGACACGAATAATTTCATTCTGGGTAAATATATTTTAATCATATCCAACATAGTCAATACCCTCCTCAAGATAGCATTCTATAAATACAATTCCCTAAGGAATTCAATTTTCTTCTACTTACTTACTTGGAGGAAAGTATTTTGCTTTCTACTAATATTTTTCTTATTGAATACAGTTTCTAATGAATTTAAAATCCCTTATTGCTTATTATTTCATTAATTTCATTGTCATCTATTACTTCATTTTATTATATTTTTTGCTACAGAATCCTTCATTTTTGATGGAAACAAAAAAATTATTATATGTATATGTATAAAGTATTATATGTCACTTTTTGAAAAGTATTAGATAATATGTAGGTATTTCACAAAATTATCATCATGCTGCATCATGTTATGGATATGGCCATGGGTTATTAAATATCATACTGAAGGAGTCCAAACTCTCAAATATTCTACTGTGTTAGAAAAATTGTGGTGTATAGAAAAAGCAAGCTCAATCTGAGACAATAGTGTGATGTGATAGGTATAAATAATTCATAAAAGTCTAATGTATTATTACATGGTAATGTATATTATATATGCAATGTAACTATCTAGAATGAGAGAAGTAATACTCCCACTGAAATTTGACCTGGCTTGTGTCTGGGCTTGAGTATTGTAGTTAGTTTTTGATCTATATTTTGGGGAAATAATTTAATAACTAAATACATTTTAGCATTGAGAAGGGTTTAAAATGATGAAGTGCTAACATTCTAACAAATGTCACTTCAGAATCTTAATGTTACAGGTTGAGGACAATAAGAAAAACAGAAAGCCTGAGAGTTTTGCTGCTATGGATGCTTCTGTAGCTACTGCTACTGTTGCTATTTTGTTGGTTTTAAGAGAGGACATAAAAAATGAAAAGGTAAAATTAGTAAGAAATGGGAAGGGAGAGGAATTTATTATCTCACATAAATACAATTGGCAAAAGATTCTATAAACATGGAGAAATGGATAAAGAGAACTCATATTTCCTGAACTCATGAAAAGTTTGAACACACAATGTTTGGTGTAAAAAATATATTAAATTCAAGAGAGATACATGAAAGGAGAATGGAAGAGGGGGCACATTCTATACTGATTAGGACAAGGGAGGGAATAGTCACCAGGAAAGAAAATTTCATCTTCAGATGGCTGTACATAAAGGTTATCAAAAAGGAGAAAAATGGAAGAAACAGCTATTGGAATCTAGGCTTGTTGAAGGTAATGGGCAGAAGAGTGTTAACAACACCTTTACATTACAGTTTACTACTGCTGATTAGACTCTTTCTTTGTAAAGGGTGGATAAGAGGAAAAGGAGATCAAATATAAGAGAATGTGAGAGAGAAAAACATGCAATTAACAATCAAAATGGTTAATATGAATGGGATAAAGCCAATAATAAAATGCAAAAGGGTATTAGAATGAATCAGAAAGCAGCATCCAACATATTTTTTTTACAAGAAATATCCTTGAAACAAATATTAACAAAGATTTAAATTGAAGAGCTTAAACATAATTTACATTGTTTCAGGTAGATTTTTTAAATCAGGATCTCAGACAGGCAACAATAAAAGTAAGCATGTTTAAATCACAATATATAATTAAATAATACCAGTTCTTATCATATGTTTATCTGGGGCATGGGGTATGGTAAGGGAAGATAAGTACCTCTGATATGAGGGCTTCCGAACCCTTTTCAGGGCTGGTTTCCACCTTTGGTGTCCACATATTCCACCTAACTATCACCTGTGGCTCCAAGAAGTATGCACACCCTGGTAAACCATTTTGGCAGACAGCCTAAACCAGGTTGAGGGTAAACAAGGAGTCTTACACCCGTTGGTGACTTGGGGGGGGGTGACTTGTCCTGTTGGAATAGGCAGATGAGAACAATTAGTTTCACTGGCTATGAAGGCAGCTGAAGCAGGTGCTGTGTAGTGCTTAGAGCTTGCTTAGGTTATCCATTGCATCTCAAGCCATCACTAGTCATATTGACTCTTTCCTGCTACTGGATTGTCATGATTACAGAAGAGAGAGTGAGGCCAATGATTTCCTGAAACTCTACCTCACTTAAATACGATTTATGCATGAATAAAAAGACATCATCCATACAATTTTACCATTTTTACCTATCTCAAAGTCCTATGGCACTAGGCAAGTAATGAAGCAGCAGGTGCAGATACAATGGGAGCTGTAGTCACAACCCTGCATACAGTCAATACAGCCCATAGGGTTGTCTTCTCACTGGAATCAGTAGTGGTATTTAGCAGTCCCTTTGTTGTCTGAGCAGCCTACTAAGGATAACAATGCTGACCTTCTGGTATGAGGACAGGGCTAGAAAAGATGCCATAAAAATTGTCTGCTTAACCAACCCTGGCCTGATTACTGCAGCAGGTGGAGATCCCATCATGTAGTCAAAACACACAAAAAAATGTTTAAAAGTTTTTGCACAGATGATTCCACTTACCATTTGCCAATGGAATAAGTACACACTCCCAGACAACACAAAATCTGGTAGACCTGGAAGATGAACAGTTCTTGTGAGAGAATTCAGCAGGTGTGACATCCAGATAGCAGCCCTGAGTGAAACAAGGCTGGCAAATGAAGGCCAGCTTACTGAAGTTGGAGCTGGATACATGGTTTCCTGGAGTAGCTGCAGTGAAGGGGAGCACCATGAAACTGGTATAGGTCTTACAATCAAAACTGATCTAGTCATCAAGCATGCATGCCTATCAAAAGGAGTGAATGACAGGCTCGTGACAATGTGATTCACACTAGCAGGAAAATGCCATGCTGCCATCATCAGTGCCTATGCTCCCATCTTGATGAATACTGATGAGGTTAAAGAAAAATTTTATGGTTTCAACAATGGGGGACAGAGGCAAGATGGCAGCTGGAAAGCAGGGACTTCCTTAAGCTCCTCCCCAGGTCCCTCCAAACACCTATAAAAATGATTCTAAACAAATTCTAGAGCTGCAGAACCCATGGAATAGCAAAGGGAAGCAGGGCTCCAGCCCAGGACAGCCTGGATTGTGGCTGGGAAGGGTCTATCACACATGGAGCTGTAAGTACAGTAGAGCAGAGCCCGGCATGGGCCATGCCAGGACCAACCAGACTGGGAGCCAGGCAAAACAGGCCCTAGCACCCTGAATCAGTGAGCTGTGGCAGGCACTAGACTTCTGAACCCACAAATGCCAAAGACAACAGAGAAGGTTAGTGCAAAAAGCTGCTGGGACAGAGTGAAAGGAGTTCATGGTAGGCCATTGCCCCAGGGGTGAAGGAGGTAGTGCAGCTCTGAGACTGCTTCCAGAACTACCGCTGCAGGTGCTTCTGGCCCCAGGCCCACCTGGTGGGAGGAATTAAGAAGTGGATCAGAGTGGGAGTGCAGAGCCTGCTTTGCCCTGCCTGGATCTGGGCTACAATCCTAGTTGGTAGTTTTTGGGGGAGAAGGAGCACTGGTGTGACAGAGCTTGCTATGTAGAAGTAGCTCTGAAAACAGCAGTACAGCCCCTCAAACTTGGGACAAAGTACTCTCTATTCTACAAGCAGTCATAACCTGACAAAAAGCTCAAGGGTCAAGTATTTGGCTGGAATATGAATAGGCAGCAAAAATAGTCTCAGACTCAGACTTAGACTTTGGAATCTTTCTTTGGTAAGAAAGAAGACCAAAGCATACAGCCAGAAGTCAAAAAAGTCAAAGAGCCTACATTAAAAGCCTCTAAGAAAAACATGAATTGGTCTCAGGCCATGGAAGAACTCAAAAAGGATTTGGAAAAGCAACTTAGAGAAGTAGAGCTAAAATTGGGAAGAGAAATGAGAATGATGTGAGAAAACCATGAAAAACAAGTCAATGACTTGCTAAAGGAGAGCCAAAAAAAATACTGAAGAAAATAACACCTTAAAAATGGAATACCTCAAATGGTAAAAGAGCTCCAAAAAGCCAATGAGGAGAAGAATGCCTTGAAAGCCCGAATTAGGCAAATGGTAAAGGAGGTCCACAAAGATGGAGGCTGGAATGCAGGGACTTGTGTGAGCTCCCCACCAGGTCCCTCCAAAAACCTATAAAAATGGCTCTGAACAAATTCTAGAGCTGCAGAACCCACAAAATGGCAGAGAGAAGCAGGGCTCCAGCCCAGGACAGCCTGGAAGGTGTCTGGGTGAGGTCTATCATGTACTGAGCTGGGAGTAGAGGGGAACGGAGACCAGCGTGGGCGGAGGCAGGACCAACCAGGCCAGGAGCCGGGCAGCAGTTACCAGACTTCTCAAAACACAAACACCAAAGACAACAGAGAAGGTTGGTGGGAAAAGCTGCTGGGACAGAGTGAAAGTTCTCAGTTTGGCCAATGCCCCCAGGGAAGCAGGGGTGGTGCAGCTACAGAAATACGGCTGCAGTGAGTTCCAGCCCCAGGCCGACCTGGTGGGAGGAATTAAGTGGAGGATAAGAGTGGGAGTGCAGAGCCTGCTTAAGATCTGAGTCAGGTCCAGGTTGGTGGTTCTTGGGGGAGGAGGAGTGCAGGTGTGGCAGAGCTAGCTGTATAGAAATAGCTCTGAAAACAGTAGTGCATCCCCTCAAGCTTGGAACAAAGTACTCTTACCTCTACAAGCAGTCATATCCCGAGGTAAAACTCAAGGGTCAAGTAAGTTGGCTGGGAACATGGCCAAGCAGCAAAAACGCACTCAGATTCAGTCTCAGAGTTTGGAATCTTTCTTTGGTGACAAAGAAGACCAAAACATACAGCCAGAAGCAGTCAACAAAGTCAAACAGTCTGCATCAAAAGCCTCCAAGAAAAACATGAAATAGTCTCAGGCCACGGAAGAGCTCAAAAAGGATTTGGAAAAGCAAGTTAGAGAAGTAGAGGACAAATTGGGAAGAGAAATGAGAGTGATGCAAGAAAACCATGAAAAATAAGTCAATGACTTGCTAAAGGAGACCAAAAATAATACTGAAAAAAATATTGAAGAAAACAACACTTTAAAAAAATAGATTAACTCAAATGGCAAAAGAGCACCAAAAAGCCAATGAGGAGAAGAATGCCTTGAAAGGCAGAATTAGCCAAATGGAAAAGGAGGCCCAAAATACCACTGAAGAAAATACTACCTTAAAAATGAGATTGGAGAAAGTAGAAGCTAGTGACATTATGAGAAATCAAGATATTATAAAACAGAACCAAAGGAACGAAAAAGTGGAAGACAATGTGAAATACCTCATTGGAAAAACCACTGACCTGGAAAATAGGTTCAGGAGAGATAATTCAAAAATTATTGGACTACCTGAAAGCCATGATAAAAAAAAGCCTAGATATCATCTCTCAAGAAATTATCAAGGAGAACTGCCCTGATGTTCTAGAGCCAGAGGGTAAAATAGAAATTGAAAGAATCCACAGATTGCCTCCTGAAAAAGATCCCAAAAAGAAACCTCCTAGGAATATCATAGCCAAATTCCAGAGCTCCCAGATCAAGGAGAAAATACTGCAAGTAGCCAGAAAGAAACAATTTGAGTATTGTGGAAACACAGTCAGAATAAGACAAGATCTAGCAGCTTCTACATTAAGGGATCAAAGCGCTTGGAATATGATATTCTGAAGGTCAATAGAGCTAGGATTAAAACCACAAATCACCTATCCAACAAAATTGAGCATCATGCTCCAAGGCAAAATATGGATTTTCAATAAAATAGGGGACTTTCAAGCTTTCTCAGTGAAAAGACCAGAGCTGAATAGAAAATTTGACTTTCAAACACAAAAATCAAGAGAAGCATGAAAAGGTAAACAAGAAAGAGAAATCATAAGGGACTTACTAAAGTTGAACTGTTTGGTTTACATTTCTTCATGGAAAGATGATGTGTATAATTCATGAGACCTCAGTATTAGGGTAGCTGAAGGGAATATACATATACACATACATATACATATATATATATACATACATGCATATATATACACACACAAATATATGTATGTGTGTGTATATATATGTATATATATTTTATATATATATATATATATATATATATATATAGACAGAGGGCACAGGTTGAGTTGAATATATCTTAAAAAAACAAAATCAAATTAAGGGATGAGAGAGGAATTTATTGAGGGAGGGAAAAAGGGAAAGATAGAATGGGGTAAATTATCTCACACAAAAGTGGCAAGAAAAAGCAGGTTGTTGGAAGGGCAGGTGAATGGGAATGAGCGAATCTTGCTCTCATCAGATTTGACTTAAGGATGGAATAACATGCACACTCAGTTGGGTATCTTACCCCACAGGAAAGAAGGAGGAAGGAGATAATAAAGGGGGGATGATAGAAGGGAGGGCAGATAGGGTGAGGAGGTAATCAAAAGCAAACACCTTTGAAAAGGGACAGGGTCAAGGGAGAAAATTTAATAAAGGGGTACAGGATAGAAGGGAGCAAAATATAGTTAGTCTTCCACAAAATGAGTATTGTGGAAGGGTTTTGCATAATGATACATGTGTGGCCTAGGTTGAATTGCTTGCCTTCTTAGGGAGGGTAGGTGGGGAGGGAAGAGGGGAGAGAGTTTGGAACTCAAATTTTAAAAGCAGATGTTCAAAAAAATAAAAAAAATTGTTTTTGCATGCAACTGGAAAATAAGATATGCAGGCAATGGGGCATGAAATCTGTCTTGCCCTACAGGAAAGTAAGGGAAAAGGGTATCAGGGGGGAGTGGGGTGACAGAAGGGAGGGTTGATTGGGGAACAGGGCAGTCATACTATATGCCATCTTGGAGTGGGGGGAGGGTAGAAATGGGGAGAAAATTTGTAATTCAAAATCCTGTGGAAATCAATGCTGAAAAGTAACAATATTAAATAAATAAATAAATCTTCAACAACAACAACAACGAAATTTATTAAGATCTGGAGACCCTTATCATCAATGTGCCAAAAGACGAGAAGCTTATAATTCTAAGAGACTTTAATGTAGAGTAGTAATTTAGAGTAGGCTCAGAGTACCAGACATGGCATGGAGTCCTTGTGAGGAATGGAGTTGGAAACAGCAACAGCAATGGTCACCTAGTAACTGAAAACTTGTGTATCTCATGACCTTCTCATTACCAATACTGTCTTCCATTTATCTAAGCACAATAAAATTTTGTGGATGCACCCACATAGCAAACATTGGCAATTAATAGACTACATGATTGCAAGAAGAAGAGACAGACAGAATGTGAGAATAACAAAGCAACATGTGGTGCAGAGTGCTGGACAGCATCGACATGCTGTCCAAGCTAAATGTTCACATTTAACAAAAGCAGTGGCCCCAAGCCAAAATGACTACCAGAAGAATTAATATCAACAGATCAGGGTGCTTCTCTGAGTGGGAACAGTTTGTTACTAACTTGGAGGGAAAGTTGAGCCAGCACAGATTTGGCAACAGTTTGGTAGAAAAGGAGTTGGCAGCTTTCAGAGATTTGGTGCACAGCACTGCATTTACTCTTCTAGATCAAAACACTCACAAACATCAAGACTGTTTTGACAAATATGATGGGGAAATTCAAGAGCTGCTCAATGAAAAACAAGAACTTTATAGTGTTTACAGGTAGGATAGTTCATCCATCTCTAATAACACAGCATTTAATTCCAGCATAAGTAAAGTATAAGCAAAGCTTAGAGAGATGCGGGAGTCTTGGCTCAATAAGAAAGAAGATGTAATTCAGTTTTATGCTGATAGTAACAATCCAAAGCACATTTATGATGCCCTGAAAGCCATTTATGGGACAAAGGTATATGGTATATCTCAACTACTCAGGGCTGATGGAGGCCCATTGATTAGTGATAAGGACATGATCTTAGAGAGATGGGCTGAACACTTCCATAGTGTTCTAATAGATTTTCATCAATCAATCCTGAAGCCTTCGACTCTTTACCTGGGATTGAAGACAATCCCTTCCTAGCTGAATTTCCAACAGAAGAGGTTTTGTATGCCATCATGCTCATTTCATGTGGCAAAGCTCCTGGTGCTGATTCTATTCCAGCTGAGAATTACAAGGAGTGGGGGGAAGAGTACATTGCTCATACAAAAGTTGACCAAAATTTTCCGTTTATATAGCAACAGGAGGTTATCCCCCAGGAGTTCAAGGATGCATCCATTGCCAATCTCTATAAAAGTAAAGGAAATATATTGTCCTGCGATAATCACAGGGTGAGTCTCTCTTTTAATCTTTGCAGGCAAGATTCTTGCCAGAGTCCTCCTTGATAGGCTGATCCTCCACCTGGAAGATGGTCATATACATGACAGCCAGTATGACTTCAGAAAGTACCAAGGAGCAATTGATATGGTGTTTGCTGCCCAACAACTCCAGGAGAAATGCCAAGAGCAGAACAGAAGTCTATATGCAATGTTTGTAAAGCTGATATATTTTGATACATTCAGTCATGAGGGCTTATGCATTGTTCATAATTATCACTGTTGGACATAAATTTCATGATGCGTGCTTGCCTGGGTTGTGAATAATGGATGTTGTTCTCATGCTTTCCCAGTCATTAATGGAGTGAAACAAGGCTATATGCTTGCTCTTATGCTTTTTAGCATGATGTTTTCAGCAATGTGGTCAAACTCCTTCAATGAGGATGAACACTGCATCAAGGACAGCTACTGCACTGATGGTAAATTCTGCAACTTTGCCTGTGGTAGAGCATTCCAAGCTCATGTTGGTCTGATCAGCCACAGGAAGACACATTTTAACCTGACTCTAACCTAGTAATTTCATTTTGGTCTTCCTTGAGAACGAAGGACAAAAACCACATGTTTACCAAAGGAATACCACCTACATATTCAAAGGAAAAAAATTGCAAATTAGAAGGAAAAAATATATAACCAAACTGTAATAGTTGGGTATCTCAATATGTTCCTCTCAAGACTAAACAAACTGAACAAGAAGATCAGTAAGAAAGAAGTTAAATACCTTGTTAGAAATTTAGCAGCATTTGCTATGACAGAACTCTGACACTACTTGTCAATAGAAAAGAATATGTGTGTTCCTCAGTACTGTGTAGCTCCCTGACAAATATTGACCACGTGCTAGTTAATCGAAAACCTCCTAAACAAAATGTCTGTGATTTAAGGATGAGAATAAGTGTGTTCAGGTTAATAAGAGAAGATTGACATTTTTTCTCAATCTCCTCAACACTTGAAGACCATTCACAAAGGCATAAATATTCATGGATTTAAAGCATGTAAAGACCATGGATACACAACTATTCAAACCATTGAAATAATGGATTTTAAAATTATGAAATGATTCAAACATGTATACGTATGTTTGTGCGTAGATAGATAGATAGATAGATGCATACACATACATATATAGTATGTATGTATATATATATACATATGTCTATATTTATCTATTTATCTAACTATAATATTTATAGTTATCTTTATGCCTTCATGGTATCTCTGAAAATTTTAAAAGTCTATTATTTTTGTTAAAACCTTCTTTAAGAGAAATTCTCCACTTGGGAGTCATATGATTACAATGAAATATGGAGAAAAACATAATTCACTCAAAATAAGGTCAAAATAGTAAGCAACCAAATTTTATTTCTACCAAACAATGCAACACAAATTACTTTTCTCCTGCTTTTGAGTCTCATTACAATGGCAGTAGTTGAGCCAATAGAACATGTGAAAAGGATATAGTCCATATAAGAGGCATTGTTGGAACATTTTAATTGTACATCAATGAGCTTATAAATTCATTGAAAAATAGCACCGTAAAGTCCCTTTCTTTTTCAAATAATAAGTTCATTAGTTTTCTTCCCAAAGAATGTAGCATTGTGTTGTTTTATACATAAGCCAGTCATTAGGTGAGATCCACAAGTTATGACTGTATACTTTAACTCAAACCATATTTTGTAGATATCTAGGTGGCACAGTAGATGAAATACTAGGCCTGGAGTCAGGAAGACTGATTTCAAATCCATTTTAGAAACTTCATCATCATTGTTAATTTTCCCCTTCTACTAAGATTCAGAGAAATAGGGACTTGGTTCACATCAATTTCTGGTATATATGTGTGTAGAAGGGCAGAGTTAAAGCTATAGGTAACAACTACTGAAGCACTATGATCCCAGAAAGATGCAAGGGAGAAAATAATAAATTTCTACTCTCCTTAAAAGCTAATAGAGCTATATATTCTTCAATTCTCTTTTCTCAGTCCTTATAGACTATGCTGAATATCCTTTCTGTGCAGTGTGAGTAATCTCAGAGGAGAATAATATATACCTATAATTGAGTGAATACCTTCTTCCCCCGCCAACATACTGGGACATTACAAACATACAGAACATCTCCCAAGGAAATGAGAAATCAGTACTTAAATGTATCCATGATATTTCAGCCACACATTCATATCTTGTGTGATTATGTCTGTGTCCTCTCATCAATCTTCCAGAAATAATTTGCTTCATCCCTATAGGTTGTTTTTAGTATTTTTTTAATTTAAAAAATTGTGGATATCAATAAGGTTCTTGGACATTTCATTATTTACACTTCCCTTACTATAAGACCAGAACAGATTCTTTTCCAATCATATACATCATAGACAATACCCTTTATGTCATATGTATACCTTGCATGCATCATTAATAATAGACTGAACTATACAGATGCCTTTTGTATATTGTTCCACTCTTCTCTGGGTCATACATAATTTTGATTATTCAGACACTGTGATGATTCATGATTTGAAGACATATGGCACCACCAAGTAAATATTACTGTTAAAAATGTTTTTTCTGGCAGGGGCAACTTGGTATTGTACTATAACAGAACAATCTTCTGCTCCTGTTCCATTCTGGGTCCATTTCCCTTTCCCTCTCTAGTTCCTGGAACATAAGAATTTAATAAATGTTTGCTGATATATATCAACCAATAAACATTCATTAAATGTCCATTATTTGCCTGGTACTGTGCTAAGTGCTTGGGATATGAGAGAGACTCTCGATGAGCATGCAACCTAATGTGGAAGACAACATGCAAACAAATTTATACAAAGTAAGCTATATGTAGGATAAACAGGAAATAATAAACAGAGAGAAGGCATTAGAATTGATTGATCAAGAAGGTTTCCTGCAGAAATTGAAGTTTTAGTTGGGACTTAAAGGAAACCAGGGAGTTGAGTAATCAAAGCAGAGGAGGGAGAGTGTTCCAGGCATGAGGGACAGCTAAAGAAATTTCCTGAAGCCAAGCGATATTCATGGAACTTCAAGAATATTGTTCAAGGAACAGGAAGAAGGCCAGTGTCATGGGATCAAAGAGTATGTGTCAGGGAGTAAGCTATAAGAAGGCTGGAAAGGGAGGAGGGGGCACTTTTATAAAGACTTTGAAAGCCAAACAGCATTTTATATTTGATCTTGGGAGGTTATAGGAAGCATTGGAGTTTGTTCAGGAAGCAGGCAATATTATTGGACCTATAGTTTAGGGAAATCATTTTAAAGGGCAAAAGGAGGATAGATATGAATATGTGTGTATTTATGTATGTTTATATGTGTATACATATATGGGTGTGTATTTGTGTGTACACATACATATACATGTGTATGTACGTATGTATAGAGTGAGAGAGAGAGAGAGAGAGAGAGAGAGAGAGAGTGTTAGAGAGAGAGAGAGAGAGAGAGAGAGAGAGAGAGAGAGAGAAAAATACAGGGGTACATAGTGAAAGTTTGGAAAATCTCATCAACATAGTAATTGTGGGGTGAGGAAATGTCAGGCTCAGAGACTTCAAGAGACTATTAACTGCAGTCAGTTGGGTTGGGAGGCTGCCTTGTCCCCAGCTGCAGGAACTTTTACCCTGGGACAGTGGGGGTGTTGAGCATCTGAGCTGGAGAAGATCACAAGAACCTCTGCTGATAAGGAACACCAGAACTAGCTATGCTGCAAAGATGTAGCCAGGTTGAAAAGGAGCCAGCACAAGCTCTGTAAGTGCAAAATCAGTGGGGTGGAGACACCACTGGCTGTGAGCACTTACAGGATTCTAGAGGTCTTGGCTTTTGGTTCCAGTCCAGAGGGGAGAACTGAAGGAGGATTTGAGGCTGGAGGTACCATCCCCCATTCCCCAGAACTAGAGGCTATTACAAAAACTAAGGTACTACAAATTTAAAAAATGCACAGGCAAAGGAGAAAAAAAAATCCAACCACAGACAGTTACTATGAAAATTGAGAAGATGGGGGTTCATCTTCAGAGGAAGACACTGAAGTAAAAAAAAAAACCTGTTCTACCCCAAAGAATAATGTCAAATGTTCACAGTCTCAAAAAGAACCCATAGAAGAAACTTAAAAAGAAAATAAACATCAAATGAGAGAGAATGAGGAAAAACTAAAAAAAAAAAAGATAAGAACAGGATAATAGAAAAAGATTATGAAAAGAGTCAACCAATTAGAAAAGGAGATCCAGACTCTTAAGGAACAAAATGACTCCTTGAAAATTGGAATTGGGCAAGGGCAAGATAAGAATAAGAAATCAAGAAAGAATAAAACAAAATATAAAGAATGAAAAAATAGAAAAGAATGTGCGACATCTCATGAGAAAAACAACTGATTTGGAGAATAGATCAAGAAGAGAAAACATAACAATAATCAGACCACCTAAAAGTTAGGATAAAAAAACAATCGTGATGCAGTAATACAAGAAATAATTAAAGAAATTGTCCTGAAGCATTAGAACAAGAGAGCAATCTAGAAATAGGAAAAAAATCCATTGATCACCACCTGAAAGAGATCGTATAAGGAAAACCCACAGGAGTATTATAGTCAGATTCCAAAATCTTCAGCTTAAGGATAAAATATTATAAACAATAAGAAAAAAAAACAATTTAAATATAGTGATGCCACAATTAGAATCACACAGGATCTAGCAACAGTGACATTAAAAGACTACAAGTCTTGGAACACTATATATTGAAGACTAAAAGAACAAGGGTTTTAACCAAAAATATCATACCTGGCAAAGCTAAGTATAATCCTGAATGGGAAAAATGGATATTTAATGAACTGTCAAACTTCCAGGACTTTGTTAAAATGAAAAAAAAATTGAACTTGATAGAAGATTTGACATATAAGAACCAAGAAAAATATGTTTTAGTAATAAAAAAGAAAATATAATATCAAGAGAAGGTCCCAAGATCACTTTTATTTCTCAATAGTCACATTTTTGTGATCTTCCTAATTATTTTCCCTTCTAATGATATTTTTGCTCTATAAGAAAAGTTTTTCAAGGCACCATTATAATTCACATATGGCTGCTTCTAGAAATTACTTTTCCAAGAACCAAATTACATTTCAAAGGTCAATTATAAAGAATTGTTTAATTATGCAATATGCATAGAAGAGAGAAATTTTTTTTCAAAACTTGTATAATACATCACTACAGACTGAAAACATGTACTTAATTCTTCCTAATATTGGACCTTTCTATTTCTGTTATCTGAAAACCCAGAGTGACAATAAGAAGATGAGAGGAGAATTATGTTTCCGGTTCTCATAACTGTCAGATAACATAGGGCACAATAAAAATATATATTGTTAACATTGAAAATGTTA